>NC_090221.1:38061740-38101740 GCF_024489055.1 Chanodichthys erythropterus
AAATCAGAGGGAAATGATGATTAACACTGATATAGAAGCACCAATTCATGATTTTAAGCCTAAACCTGACATAATCTGTAAACTTGTCCCTCAAATCTGATTGGTTGATTTGAATGTTGTTCCAGGATCAACAAACATGAAAACATGTCCTCTGATATCAGTTAATATCACTAATAAAATCACTAATAAAATATATTATTTTACGGTTTTTCTCCGTGTTTGCGATGCTCTTCATCGGTGCGGTGACAGCTGAGAGCAGACGAGCGTCAGTCGCTGTCGGGCCGCATCAGACGTCTGCAGGAACACCTGATGTCTGCAGAGCGGGAAGCCGTTTCATTGGCTGATGTCTGAACACTAAACAACAACAACACAGCGGCAGCGTTAGCGACAGAGACAGACTGTCAAATTCACTGACCAATTCTGTGTGTGTGTGTGTGTGTTAGTGTGTGTGTGTGTGTGTGTGTGTGTGTGTGTTAGTGTGTGTGCTCTGGGTGAATCGTTTGCTATGAGGTTGCTAGGTGTTTTCATCCTGTCTGGTCTGTAGGGATTTTTGCATCCAGCAGGTGAAGGGCTGCGTCTGTAAAGCGTGACTTTACTCGGTAACGTCTGTCAGATAGTTTCAGATGTTCTTCAGGGTTGAAGATTTTAGTTTTGTTGTTCTTGAAGAGATTTCAGGGGTCTGACTGCATTTATTTGTTCATGTTCGTCGGTTTTTACTGTTACTGTTAAACATCATGTGATTGATGAACACTTTGTTTTTATACAGTAGCAGCATCTCTCTGTCTGTGTCTGTAGGAAAGGAACTCTTCTGGCCAATAATGCTCTGGCTCTGATCGCTGCGCTCCTATTGGCTCTGGGAGAGACGGCCGGATCCTTTGAGATGCTCATCATTGGTCGGTTTATCATCGGCATGGATTCAGGTCGGTCCTGATTGGCTCTGAAAGAAAGTATCAAATAATCAGCCAATCACAGTGAAACAGCTCATGAGATTTCTGTAATATCTGTTGTATATAAATGCATTAGTGCAGTCAAATCGATTAATCGCATCTAATATAAAAGTTTATTCATATAATATGTGTGTGTGTGTGTGTGTGTGTGTGTGTGTGTGTGTGTGTGTGTGTGTGTGTGTGTGGTCAGGTGTGTCTCTCAGTGTGTTGCCCATGTATCTGGGTGAGATCTCTCCTCGACAGGTCCGGGGCTCCATCGGTCAGTTTCACGCCATCTTCATCTGTCTGGGTGTTTTCATCGGGCAGGTGCTCGGACTGCCTGAGATATTCGGACAGGTGAGTCTACAGTCGTGTGTGTGTGTGTCCAATAAAAGTGACTTTTGCAGGTCTAGAAATCACACTTTTAAAATATACATATATATGCGTCCTCATAAGATCTTGATTTGTAGTATTTTTAACATATTTTTCAAGCTTGTTTTGTCTGATTTGAATCATCTGAAGTCTTCGGCTGGTTTAGAGGGAGTCTGGAGCTCCGTGTCGTGTGCAATCGGACAGCTGTTTCTGTTGGGGTCGTGATCTGAATCCGGCTCTTGTCCGTCCACATGATTGTCCAGCATGTCCAAAAGCATGTCGTGATCTGCGGTGTCAAACGCAGCAGTGACCGTCTGCCACCGTCTGACCTGAAGACGTCTGCGGCCGCCGGCGGTGTGACGCGATCATCAGATGATGCTGGAGTGGATGACTGCGTGCTCTGTCTGTCTGAAGGATTTGTTCTCTTCCACAAGCATTAAACTACTACAAATCAAGATCTTTATAATTTTATTCACATCCTCAACACAACCAGGAATCACGCATTGGAAAACCTGGATTAATGAGGAAGCCTCATTTTAAAAGTGTGAATTGTAGCCCTGCAAAAGTCAAGGAAAATACACCTTGTGATCGATTATATATAATGAATACATTTATCATGTATTTCTCCTCTCATTTGGTGGATTGAAGGTATTTTTAATCTTATACATTAAAACAGAACTTCATCAATGGCCACTTTGTTAGGTACACCTTTATAACAAGCTGGTCTTTATTTCAGAAGATGCTGATCTACTGGGATTTTCATACACAGACATCTCTAGGGTTTACAGCGAAATAGAGAAAATATAATGATAGTTTAAAAATTCTCAAATGCATTACAGTAATCTTTTTTTCCTTAGAACATGTCGCTCTTAAAACTTCTGGAGTTATCGGTCAAATCGGTTGACCTTCATCCTCCGGTCATATCACCTGTGTGTGACTGAACCTCAGACACGTCTCTCTGAACGTCTCCTCTGCTCTGATGTACTTTTGCAGGAAAGCAGATGGAACTTCCTGTTTGCTTTCTTGGCATTTCCTGCCCTGCTGCAGCTGTGTGTTCTGCCGTTTCTGCCCGAGAGTCCGAGATTTCTACTAATGGAACGCCGGGATGAGGTGGGAGCAGAAAAAGGTGAAAATGAGCTCATTAAGCAAATTTATTCTTTTATAACTCATCATCAAGGTCAGTATGAGGAGGTTTTGGACTGCTTTGCTTCTGCTTTGTTAGTTATTGTGGTTTTCTGTGTCCATGATGTGAACAAGTGTGTTCAGACTGACAGAATGAGGCTGAGCACATCATCATATCACAACATCACCATCACATTATCATCACATCACGCTATCACAACAGCACATCATATCATCACATCACCATCACATCACATTATCACATCACACAATCATTACATCATCACATCATCATCACTTCATCATCACTTAATCATCACATCATCATCACATCACACGATCATTACATCATCACATCATCATTACTTCATCATCACTTCATCATCACATCATCATCACATCACAAAATCACATCATCATCATTATCACACTATAACATCATCACATCATTGCACATCATCATCACATCACACTATCACATCATCATTATATCACACTATCACATCACACGATCATTTGATCGGCACATCACATCATCGTCACATCACATCATCATCACATCACACGATCACTTCATCACATCACAAAATCACATCACAAAATCACATCGTCACATCACATCATCGTCACATCACACGATCACTTCATCACATCACACTATCACATCATCATTATATCACACTATAACATCATCACATCACTGCACATCATCATCACATCACACTATAACATCATCACATCACACAATCACTTCATCACATCACACAATCACTTCATCATCACATCACACAATCACTTCATCTTCACATCACACTATCACATCATCATCACATCACACAATCATTTCATCACATCACAAAATCACATCATCATCACATCACACGATCACTTCATCATCACATCACACTATCACATCATCATTATATCACACTATAACATCATTATATCACACTATAACATCATCACATCATTGCACATCATCACATCACACGATCACTTCATCATTATATCACACTATCACATCATCACATCACATTATAACATCATCACATCATCATTATATCACACTATCACATCATCACATCACATGATCATTTCATCATCAAATCATCATCACATCACACGATCACTTCATCACATCACAAAATCACATCATCGTCACGTCACATCACACGATCACTTCATCATCACACTATCACATCATCATATCATTGCACATAATCACATCATCACATCACACGATCACTTCATCATCACATCACACTATCACATCATCATTATATCACACTATAACATCATTATATCACACTATAACATCATCAAATCATTGCACATCATCATCACATCACACGATCACTTCATTATATCACACTATCACAACATCACATCACACTATCATCATCACATCACACGATCACTTCATCACATCACCACAAAATCACATCATCGTCACATCACATCATCATCACATCACACGATCACTTCATCATCACACTATCACATCATCATATCATTGCACATCATCACATCACACGATCACTTCATCATCACATCACACTATCACGTCATCATTATATCACACTATAACATCATCACATCATTGCACATCATCATCACATCACACTATAACATCACATCACACAATCACTTCATCACATCACACTATCACATCATCATCACATCACACAATCACTTCATCATCACATCATCATTATATCACACTATCACATCATCACATCACACGATCACTTCATCACATCACCACAAAATCACATCATCGTCACATCACATCATCATCACATCACACGATCACTTCATCATCACACTATCACATCATCATATCATTGCACATCATCACATCACACGATCACTTCATCATCACATCACACTATCACATCATCATTATATCACACTATAACATCATCACATCATTGCACATCATCATCACATCACACTATAACATCACATCACACAATCACTTCATCACATCACACTATCACATCATCATCACATCACATAATCACATCATCACATCACACGATCACTTCATCATCACATCACACTATCACATCATCATTATATCACACTATAACATCATCAAATCATTGCACATCATCATCACATCACACGATCACTTCATTATATCACACTATCACAACATCACATCACACTATCATCATCATTATATCACACTATCACATCATCACATCACACGATCACTTCATCACATCACCACAAAATCACATCATCGTCACATCACATCATCATCACATCACACGATCACTTCATCATCACATCACACTATCACGTCATCATTATATCACACTATAACATCATCACATCATTGCACATCATCATCACATCACACTATAACATCACATCACACAATCACTTCATCACATCACACTATCACATCATCATCACATCACACAATCACTTCATCATCACATCATCACATCATCATTATATCACACTATCACATCATCACATCACACGATCACTTCAACACATCACCACAAAATCACATCATCGTCACATCACATCATCATCACATCACACGATCACTTCATTATATCACACTATCACAACATCACATCACACTATAACATCATCACATCACATCATCATTATATCACACTATCACATCATCACATCACACGATCACTTCATCACATCACCACAAAATCACATCATCGTCACATCACATCATCATCACATCACACGATCACTTCATCATCACACTATCACATCATCATATCATTGCACATCATCACATCACACGATCACTTCATCATCACATCACACTATCACGTCATCATTATATCACACTATAACATCATCACATCATTGCACATCATCATCACATCACACTATAACATCACATCACACAATCACTTCATCACATCACACTATCACATCATCATCACATCACACAATCACTTCATCATCACATCATCACATCATCATTATATCACACTATCACATCATCACATCACACGATCACTTCAACACATCACCACAAAATCACATCATCGTCACATCACATCATCATCACATCACACGATCACTTCATTATATCACACTATCACAACATCACATCACACTATAACATCATCACATCACATCATCATTATATCACACTATCACATCATCACATCACACGATCACTTCATCACATCACCACAAAATCACATCATCGTCACATCACATCATCATCACATCACACGATCACTTCATCATCACACTATCACATCATCATATCATTGCACATCATCACATCACACGATCACTTCATCATCACATCACACTATCACATCATCATTATATCACACTATAACATCATCACATCATCATCACATCACACTATAACATCACATCACACAATCACTTCATCACATCACACTATCACATCATCATCACATCACACAATCACTTCATCACATCATCATTATATCACACTATCACATCACACGATCATTTCATCGTCACATCATCATCACATCACACAATCACTTCATCGTCACATCATCATCACATCACACAATCACTTCATCACATCATCATCACATCACACAATCACTTCATCACATCATCATCACATCACACAATCACTTCATCACATCATCATCACATCACACAATCACTTCATCACATCATCATCACATCACATGATCACTTCATCATTATATCACACTATCACATCATCACATCACACTATAACATCATCACATCACAAAATCACATCACACGATCACTTCATCATCACATCACACAATCACTTCATCATCACATCATCACATTACACAATCACTTCCTCATCACATCATCACATCACACAATCACTTCATCATCACATCACACAATCACTTCCTCATCACATCATCATCACATCACACAATCACTTCATCACATCATCATCACATCACACAATCACTTCATCACATCATCACATCACACAATCACTTCATCACATCATCATCACATCACACAATCACTTCATCACATCATCATCACATCACATGATCACTTCATCATTATATCACACTATCACATCATCACATCACACTATAACATCATCACATCACAAAATCACATCACACGATCACTCCATCATCACATCACACAATCACTTCATCATCACATCATCACATTACACAATCACTTCCTCATCACATCATCATCACATCACACAATCACTTCATCATCACATCATCACATCACACAATCACTTCCTCATCACATCATCATCACATCACACAATCACTTCATCACATCATCACATCATCATTATATCACACTATCACTTCATCACATCGCATTATCACATTCACTTCAATCACTTCATCATCACATTACACAATCACTTCCTCATCACATCATCATCACATCACACAATCACTTCATCATCACATCATCACATCACACAATCACTTCCTCATCACATCATCATCACATCACGCAATCACTTCATCACATCATCATCACATCACACAATCACTTCATCACATCATCACATCATCATTATATCACACTATCACTTCATCACATCGCATTATCACATTCACTTCAATCACTTCATCATCACATCATCACATCAGACAATCACTTCCTCATCACATCATCACATCACACAATCACTTCATCATCACATCATCACATCACACAATCACTTCCTCATCACATCATCATCACATCACACAATCACTTCATCATCACATCATCACATCACAAAATCACTTCCTCATCACATCATCATCACATCACACAATCACTTCATCATCACATCATCACATCACACAATCACTTCCTCATCACATCATCATCACATCACACAATCACTTCATCACTATATCACACTATCACAACATCACATCACACTATAACATCATCACATCATCATTATATCACATCATCACACGATAATTTCATCACATCACAAAATCGTCACATCACATCATCACATCACACGATCACTTCATCATCACGCTATCACATCATCATATCATTGCATATCATCACATCATCATCACATCACACGATCACTTCATTATATCACACTATCACAACATCACATCACACTATAACATCATCACATCACATCATCATTATATCACACTATCACATCATCACATCACACGATCACTTCATCACATCACCACAAAATCACATCATCGTCACATCACATCATCATCACATCACACGATCACTTCATCATCACACTATCACATCATCATATCATTGCACATCATCACATCACACGATCACTTCATCATCACATCACACTATCACATCATCATTATATCACACTATAACATCATCACATCATTGCACATCATCATCACATCACACTATAACATCACATCACACAATCACTTCATCACATCACACTATCACATCATCATCACATCACACAATCACTTCATCATCACATCATCACATCATCATTATATCACACTATCCCATCATCACATCACACGATCACTTCAACACATCACCACAAAATCACATCATCGTCACATCACATCATCATCACATCACACGATCACTTGATCATCACACTATCACATCATCATATCATTGCACATCATCACATCACACGATCACTTCATCATCACATCACACTATCACGTCATCATTATATCACACTATAACATCACATCACACAATCACTTCATCACATCACACTATCACATCATCATCACATCACACAATCACTTCATCATCACATCACACTATCACATCATCATCACATCACACTATAACATCACATCACACAATCACTTCATCACATCACACGATCACTTCATCATCACATCACACGATCACTTCATCATCACATCACACTATCACATCATCATTATATCACACTATAACATCATCACATCATTGCACATCATCACATCACACTATAACATCACATCACACAATCACTTCATCACATCACACTATCACATCATCATCACATCACACAATCACTTCATCACATCATCATCACATCACACAATCACTTCATCGTCACATCATCATCACATCACACAATCACTTCATCACATCATCATCACATCACACAATCACTTCATCACATCATCATCACATCACACAATCACTTCATCACATCATCATCACATCACACAATCACTTCATCACATCATCATCACATCACATGATCACTTCATCATTATATCACACTATCACATCATCACATCACACTATAACATCATCACATCACAAAATCACATCACACGATCACTTCATCATCACATCACACGATCACTTCATCATCACATCACACTATCACATCATCATTATATCACACTATAACATCATCACATCATTGCACATCATCATCACATCACACTATAACATCACATCACACAATCACTTCATCACATCACACTATCACATCATCATCACATCACACAATCACTTCATCACATCATCATTATATCACACTATCACATCACACGATCATTTCATCGTCACATCATCATCACATCATCATCACATCACACAATCACTTCATCGTCACATCATCATCACATCACACAATCACTTCATCACATCATCATCACATCACACAATCACTTCATCACATCATCATCACATCACATGATCACTTCATCATTATATCACACTATCACATCATCACATCACACTATAACATCATCACATCACAAAATCACATCACACGATCACTTCATCATCACATCACACAATCACTTCATCATCACATCATCACATTACACAATCACTTCCTCATCACATCATCATCACATCACACAATCACTTCATCATCACATCATCACATCACACAATCACTTCCTCATCACATCATCATCACATCACACAATCACTTCATCACATCATCATCACATCACACAATCACTTCATCACATCATCACATCACACAATCACTTCATCACATCATCATCACATCACACAATCACTTCCTCATCACATCATCATCACATCACACAATCACTTCATCATCACATCATCACATCACACAATCACTTCCTCATCACATCATCATCACATCACACAATCACTTCATCACATCATCACATCATCATTATATCACACTATCACTTCATCACATCGCATTATCACATTCACTTCAATCACTTCATCATCACATTACACAATCACTTCCTCATCACATCATCATCACATCACACAATCACTTCATCATCACATCATCACATCACACAATCACTTCCTCATCACATCATCATCACATCACGCAATCACTTCATCACATCATCATCACATCACACAATCACTTCATCACATCATCACATCATCATTATATCACACTATCACTTCATCACATCGCATTATCACATTCACTTCAATCACTTCATCATCACATCATCACATCAGACAATCACTTCCTCATCACATCATCACATCACACAATCACTTCATCATCACATCATCACATCACACAATCACTTCCTCATCACATCATCATCACATCACACAATCACTTCATCATCACATCATCACATCACAAAATCACTTCCTCATCACATCATCATCACATCACACAATCACTTCATCATCACATCATCACATCACACAATCACTTCCTCATCACATCATCATCACATCACACAATCACTTCATCACTATATCACACTATCACAACATCACATCACACTATAACATCATCACATCATCATTATATCACATCATCACACGATAATTTCATCACATCACAAAATCGTCACATCACATCATCACATCACACGATCACTTCATCATCACGCTATCACATCATCATATCATTGCATATCATCACATCATCATCACATCACACGATCACTTCATTATATCACACTATCACAACATCACATCACACTATAACATCATCACATCACATCATCATTATATCACACTATCACATCATCACATCACACGATCACTTCATCACATCACCACAAAATCACATCATCGTCACATCACATCATCATCACATCACACGATCACTTCATCATCACACTATCACATCATCATATCATTGCACATCATCACATCACACGATCACTTCATCATCACATCACACTATCACATCATCATTATATCACACTATAACATCATCACATCATTGCACATCATCATCACATCACACTATAACATCACATCACACAATCACTTCATCACATCACACTATCACATCATCATCACATCACACAATCACTTCATCATCACATCATCACATCATCATTATATCACACTATCACATCATCACATCACACGATCACTTCAACACATCACCACAAAATCACATCATCGTCACATCACATCATCATCACATCACACGATCACTTCATCATCACACTATCACATCATCATATCATTGCACATCATCACATCACACGATCACTTCATCATCACATCACACTATCACGTCATCATTATATCACACTATAACATCACATCACACAATCACTTCATCACATCACACTATCACATCATCATCACATCACACTATAACATCACATCACACAATCACTTCATCACATCACACTATCACATCATCATTATATCACACTATCACATCATCACATCACGATAATTTCATCACATCACATCACAAAATCGTCACATCACATCATCACATCACACGATCACTTCATCATCACACTATCACATCATCATATCATTGCACATCATCACATCATCATCATCACATCATCATCACATCACACGATCACTTCATCACATCACCACAAAATCACATCATCGTCACATCATCATCACATCACACGATCACTTCATCACACTATCACATCATCATATCATTGCACATCATCACATCACACGATCACTTCATCATCACATCACACTATCACATCATCATTATATCACACTATAACATCATCACATCATTGCACATCATCACATCACACTATAACATCACATCACACAATCACTTCATCACATCACACTATCACATCATCATCACATCACACAATCACTTCATCACATCATCATCACATCACACAATCACTTCATCGTCACATCATCATCACATCACACAATCACTTCATCACATCATCATCACATCACACAATCACTTCATCACATCATCATCACATCACACAATCACTTCATCACATCATCATCACATCACACAATCACTTCATCACATCATCATCACATCACATGATCACTTCATCATTATATCACACTATCACATCATCACATCACACTATAACATCATCACATCACAAAATCACATCACACGATCACTTCATCATCACATCACACGATCACTTCATCATCACATCACACTATCACATCATTATATCACACTATAACATCATCACATCATTGCACATCATCATCACATCACACTATAACATCACATCACACAATCACTTCATCACATCACACTATCACATCATCATCACATCACACAATCACTTCATCACATCATCATTATATCACACTATCACATCACACGATCATTTCATCGTCACATCATCATCACATCATCATCACATCACACAATCACTTCATCGTCACATCATCATCACATCACACAATCACTTCATCACATCATCATCACATCACACAATCACTTCATCACATCATCATCACATCACACAATCACTTCATCACATCATCACATCACACAATCACTTCATCACATCATCATCACATCACACAATCACTTCATCACATCATCATCACATCACATGATCACTTCATCATTATATCACACTATCACATCATCACATCACACTATAACATCATCACATCACAAAATCACATCACACGATCACTTCATCATCACATCACACAATCACTTCATCATCACATCATCACATTACACAATCACTTCCTCATCACATCATCATCACATCACACAATCACTTCATCATCACATCATCACATCACACAATCACTCCCTCATCACATCATCATCACAACACAATCACTTCATCACATCATCATCACATCACACAATCACTTCATCACATCATCACATCACACAATCACTTCATCACATCATCATGACATCACATGATCACTTCATCATTATATCACACTATCACATCATCACATAACACTATAACATCATCACATCACAAAATCACATCACACGATCACTTCATCATCACATCACACAATCACTTCATCATCACATCATCACATTACACAATCACTTCCTCATCACATCATCATCACATCACACAATCACTTCATCATCACATCATCACATCACACAATCACTTCCTCATCACATCATCATCACATCACACAATCACTTCATCATCACATCATCACCACATCACACAATCACTTCATCACATCATCACATCATCATTATATCACACTATCACTTCATCATCACATCATCACATCACACAATCACTTCCTCATCACATCATCACATCACACAATCACGTCTTCATCACATCATCACATCATCACATCACACAATCACTTCCTCATCACATCATCATCACATCACACAATCACTTCATCATCACATCATCACATCACACAATCACTTCCTCATCACATCATCATCACATCACACAATCACTTCATCATCACATCATCACACATCACACAATCACTTCCTCATCACATCATCATCACATCACGCAATCACTTCATCACATCATCATCACATCACACAATCACTTCATCACATCATCACATCATCATTATATCACACTATCACTTCATCACATCGCATTATCACATTCACTTCAATCACTTCATCATCACATCATCACATCACACAATCACTTCCTCATCACATCATCACATCACACAATCACTTCATCATCACATCATCACATCACACAATCACTTCCTCATCACATCATCATCACATCACACAATCACTTCATCATCACATCATCACATCACACAATCACTTCCTCATCACATCATCATCACATCACACAATCACTTCATCATCACATCATCACATCACACAATCACTTCCTCATCACATCATCATCACATCACACAATCACTTCATCATCACATCATCACATCACACAATCACTTCCTCATCACATCATCATCACATCACACAATCACTTCATCACTATATCACACTATCACAACATCACATCACACTATAACATCATCACATCACATCATCATTATATCACATCATCACACGATAATTTCATCACATCACAAAATCGTCACATCACATCACACGATCACTTCATCATCACGCTATCACATCATCATATCATTGCATATCATCACATCATCATCACATCACACGATCACTTCATTATATCACACTATCACAACATCACATCACACTATAACATCATCACATCACATCATCATTATATCACACTATCACATCATCACATCACACGATCACTTCATCATCACACTATCACATCATCATATCATTGCACATCATCACATCACACGATCACTTCATCATCACATCACACTATCACATCATCATTATATCACACTATAACATCATCACATCATTGCACATCATCATCACATCACACTATAACATCACATCACACAATCACTTCATCACATCACACTATCACATCATCATCACATCACACAATCACTTCATCATCACATCATCACATCATCATTATATCACACTATCACATCATCACATCACACGATCACTTCAACACATCACCACAAAATCACATCATCGTCACATCACATCATCATCACATCACACGATCACTTCATCATCACACTATCACATCATCATATCATTGCACATCATCACATCACACGATCACTTCATCATCACATCACACTATCACGTCATCATTATATCACACTATAACATCATCACATCATTGCACATCATCATCACATCACACTATAACATCACATCACACAATCACTTCATCACATCACACTATCACATCATCATCACATCACACAATCACTTCATCATCACATCATCACATCATCATTATATCACACTATCACATCATCACATCACGATAATTTCATCACATCACATCACAAAATCGTCACATCACATCATCACATCACACGATCACTTCATCATCACACTATCACATCATCATATCATTGCACATCATCACATTATCATCACATCACACGATCACTTCATCACATCACCACAAAATCACATCATCGTCACATCACACAATCACTTCATCATCACATCATCACATCATCATTATATCACACTATCACATCATCACATCACGATAATTTCATCACATCACATCACAAAATCGTCACATCACATCATCACATCACACGATCACTTCATCATCACACTATCACATCATCATATCATTGCACATCATCACATTATCATCACATCACACGATCACTTCATCACATCACCACAAAATCACATCATCGTCACATCACATCATCATCACATCACACGATCACTTCATCATCACACTATCACATCATCATATCATTGCACATCATCACATCACACGATCACTTCATCATCACATCACACTATCACATCATCATTATATCACACTATAACATCATCACATCATTGCACATCATCACATCACACTATAACATCACATCACACAATCACTTCATCACATCACACTATCACATCATCACATCACACAATCACTTCATCACATCATCATTATATCACACTATCACATCACACGATCATTTCATCGTCACATCATCATCACATCATCACATCACACAATCACTTCATCGTCACATCATCATCACATCACACAATCACTTCATCACATCATCATCACATCACACAATCACTTCATCACATCATCATCACATCACACAATCACTTCATCACATCATCATCACATCACACAATCACTTCATCACATCATCATCACATCACATGATCACTTCATCATTATATCACACTATCACATCATCACATCACACTATAACATCATCACATCACAAAATCACATCACACGATCACTTCATCATCACATTACACAATCACTTCCTCATCACATCATCATCACATCACACAATCACTTCATCCTCACATCATCACATCACACAATCACTTCCCCATCACATCATCATCACATCACACAATCACTTCATCATCACATCATCACATCACACAATCACTTCCTCATCACATCATCATCACATCACACAATCACTTCATCACATCATCATCACATCACACAATCACTTCATCACATCATCATTATATCACACTATCACTTCATCACATCGCATTATCACATTCACTTCAATCACTTCATCATCACATCATCACATTACACAATCACTTCCTCACCACATCATCATCACATCACACAATCACTTCATCATCACATCATCACATCACACAATCACTTCCTCATCACATCATCATCACATCACACAATCACTTCATCATCACATCATCACATCACACAATCACTTCCTCATCACATCATCATCACATCACACAATCACTTCATCATCACATCATCACATCACACAATCACTTCCTCATCACATCATCATCACATCACACAATCACTTCATCATCACATCATCACATCACACAATCACTTCCTCATCACATCATCATCACATCACACAATCACTTCATCACATCATCATCACATCACACAATCACTTCATCATCACATCACATGATCACTTCATCATTATATCACACTATCACATCATCACATCACACTATAACATCATCACATCACAAAATCACATCACACGATCACTTCATCATCACATTACACAATCACTTCCTCATCACATCATCATCACATCACACAATCACTTCATCATCACATCATCACATCACACAATCACTTCCTCATCACATCATCATCACATCACACAATCACTTCATCATCACATCATCATATCACACAATCACTTCCTCATCACATCATCATCACATCACACAATCACTTCATCACATCATCACATCATCATTATATCACACTATCACTTCATCACATCGCATTATCACATTCACTTCAATCACTTCATCATCACATCATCACATTACACAATCACTTCCTCACCACATCATCACATCACACAATCACTTCATCATCACATCATCACATCACACAATCACTTCCTCATCACATCATCATCACATCACACAATCACTTCATCATCACATCATCACATCACACAATCACTTCCTCATCACATCATCATCACATCACACAATCACTTCATCATCACATCATCACATCACACAATCACTTCCTCATCACATCATCATCACATCACACAATCACTTCATCACATCATCATCACATCACACAATCACTTCATCATCACATCATCACATCATCATTATATCACACTATCACTTCATCACATCGCATTATCACATTCACTTCAATCACTTCATCATCACATCACATCATCGTCACATCACGCTATCACAACAGCACATCATCATATCATCACAACATCACCATTACAAGACAAAAACATCATCACATCACACTATCATATCACATCACATTATCACACCACACTGTCATATCATCGTCAGATCACATCATCACCACAAAATCACATCATTCCCACCACAACACAACATCATCATATCACACAATCACTTCATCATCGTCACATCACGCTATCACATCATCATATCATTGCATATCATCACATCATCATCACATCACACGATCACTTCATTATATCACACTATCACAACATCACATCACACTATAACATCATCACATCACATCATCATTATATCACACTATCACTTCATCACATCGCATTATCACATTCACTTCAATCACTTCATCATCACATCACATCATCGTCACATCATGCTATCACAACAGCACATCATCATATCATCACAACATCACCATTACATGACAAAAACATCATCACATCACACTATCATATCACATCAAATTATCACACCACACTGTCATATCATCGTCACATCACATCATCACCACCACATCACAACATCATCATATCACACAACCACTTCATCATCACATCACATCATTGTCACATCACACCATCACGTCTTCATTACATCATCACATGAAATCATCACATCACACCATCACACTATTACAACAGCACATCATCATCTCAACATCACATCAAACTATCACAACATCACATTGCACCATTATGACATCACATCATCATCATCATTATTTCAGCATCACATGATTGCCACATCATCACAACACAAATCAAAAGCTCAACTTCTCAGAGGATGTGTGTGTGTGTGTGTAACAGATGAGTTCATGTCTGAACGATTGTCTTTGTTTTAAAACCTTCAGTTCAGATTTCCCTCATGAATCCATCTGTCTGTGTGTGTCGCAGCGTTCCAGGCGTTTCTGGGCCGTGCAGACGTGAGCCGCGAGCTGGACGAGGTTCACGCTGAGAGTCGCGCTCAGAACACGCAGCGGACGGCGTCTGTGCTCGAGTTGATCCGGAAGCGTTCGCTCCGCTGGCAGCTGATCACTGTGATCGTGGTCATGAGCTGCTATCAGCTCTGCGGACTAAACGCCGTCAGTTCAGCACAGGAACATCACTGCAAACACTGCACGGGTCATTCACACACATCACCCTCTTAAACCTCTGCGAAACATGTGGAGTCTGGCTGCTTTACGTTGTTGTGGACACTCATACATTTTTTGATGAATATAGAAATCTTTTGTAACATTATCAATTTATTGTGTCCTTGCTGAATAAAAATATAGATTTCTTAGAAATAAAAATAGTTAAAAACTAGGTGACAGTAAAAACTGCACTTTAATTACTGATGCAGCCGTGAGGATGAAGGCTGTTATTCTCCCTTCCAGAATCAAGATCATATTAACATTAATAGTAAATTTAGTAAGTTTTCTACTACCTGACAGCTGTACAATGACCCACATCACAGCTTTATCACACACACATACAGACGTGTGTTTGAAGCTCATGATGCTCTTGATTCTGTAGATCTGGTATTACACCAATGGGATCTTCGAGGAGGCCGGATTCGAGAAGGCGCTGATTCCCTACATCACGCTCAGCACGGGCGGCATCGAGACGCTGGCCGCCATCATATCGGTGAGTGCGATGAAAACGACGACAGTGAATGAGGACAGATGGTCGAGCAATCATTGAACTGAACTGATCTGAATAATGACTCTATTGTCTTCTGTAGAGCTGCTTTACATCTGAATCTGAATTAGTCTCATATCTGAGTAAGTTTTGAGGTTTGTAATGAGATTAGGGAAAAAGAGGAGCATCTGGTGTTCAGACTCGTGTGTTTTTCCTCTCAGGAAATCAAAGACTGATCTGCCCTGTTAGAGCAGGACACTAAATCAGAGAGCATCATGGGAATTGTGCATAAAGAGCAGCAGCAGCACAATGGAAATGACGAGAAAGAGCTCCGGCAGCCTGTTGACGTGTGATAGTGAGTGACGTCCAGCCGCGCTCGCCGCCGTCCCATGATGCTCTCTGATCAGACGTGTCACATCAAGTGATATATTTTGCTGATCTCGAGTGAATGGATCACTAATCACAATGAACACAATGCTGACTGTGTGTGTGTGTGTGTGTGTGTGTGTGTGTGTGTGATCAGGTTTTGTGTTGACCGTCCACAGGTCTCAACCCCTGATGTCTGACTCAGTTTCAAATTGAAAAACACGACATGTTTAAAACCGTTTATGCATTGACATTTTAAAATGCTGTTGAATTAAGTAATTTTTAAATTGAAAGTAAAATGAAAAATGTTTATTTAATTCATGTCATTTACTCATAATCAGTGACTCTTGCTAATATGATAGGAGCCCATAATGGTGAAAGAAGTGACTGTAAGATGAAATGAAATGTGTGTTTCAGGGTTTAGTGATTGAGAAAATCGGTCGGAGGCCGTTACTGATCTTTGGATTTTCAGCGATGGCTGTTTTTTTCAGTCTGCTCACGGTCTTCCTGCATTTTCAGGTAAATAACAATCAGATACACTTTAAACACTCACTAAACACACACAGATACTGAACTCAAGCCTGTGTGTGTGTGTGTGTGTGTGTGTGTGTGTGTGTGTGCACAGGACAGGTTCTCATGGATGCCGTATCTCAGCTTCACCTCCATTCTGCTTCTGATTGCTTCCTTCTGCTCCGGTCCAGGTACAGACGTGTGTGTGTGTGTGTGTGTGTGTGTGTGTGTGTGTGTGTGTGTGTGTGTGTGTTCAAGTTATTTTTCATTAGTATGGTGATGATAGTGCGGTCAGTCAGAGGCCAAAGGTCACAGCCCTCTCTCGGTTCTCATCGCTGGGGTTTTTGAGAAAAACATCTTAAGAATATAAAGCAGATGTTCTGAATCAGGTGTGTTGTACGTCCGCTGACCTTCAGAAGGATGTGATGTCACTGAATCTCTGATAGACTGCTTCAATATACAGTATGAAATGAAGTGAACAATGAGAATAATGATGGACATTTGGAGGATCAGGACTGACGCCTAAGAGTTAAAACTAAGAACAAGTTATCATTTTAATAATTTAAACATATCAATGGAAATAAATAATAATAAATAAAAATTATTTATTAATACAAATTTTAAATGGGCAAATTAATAGATTAATTAAATTACGGAGATTAAATTAGTTAAAATGTAGTTAAATAATGTTAACCCTTGTGTGGTCTTCGGGGTCTTTTTGACCCACAAATGATGTTTGCTCAAATAAAAAAAAAAGTTCTCTTTGTCCAAATGGCATGAGACTTTTTACGGTGGTTAACACTTTTAAAATCTACAAATAAAAAAAAAATTGGAGTGATATCTTGTTTTTATGTTAGTGTAAAAAATATTGTTACTTTCGTGGTCTTCGGGGTCTCTGGAGACCCCGGGCAACAGAATGTAATTTTGTAACAATATTATATATTTTTTAAAAACCAATGTAATTTTACTTTGTTTATTAATGTTTTTTCTCAACATTTGTGCAGTTTTTGGAGGATTTCTGATATCTTTTAAATTTATATAAATAAATTAAAAATATTTTTTGAAATAGGTTTTTATGCATGAACAGCTTTTTATGTAAAATTCACTTTATAAAAGGCCCAGATTTCTAACTTTGATTCTTGTCGATAACATGGATAATTTGACATGGTTTAGTGTGAGATTTTTGCCCATCTTTTGAAAAATGCAGTTTTAAAAGTAAAAAAACTAACATTTTTACCAGTAGATGGCTGTAAAGCTCCACTATTTGCTATGTGCTATTTGAATGACTGAAAAATGTCTTTTCACAAGTGTTTTTTTAGTTGGATTCATATCTAAATGTTATGAAATCACAATTATAACAATAAAAATTACTTTGTCAAAGTTTAGCATTTTTTGTGCAGGGCAAAATCAGTTTTTCAATAATAATTTTATAATAAAAATAATAAAATAATAAAATAAATATTTTTTTTGTGTGTTTGCGCGCGTGTGTGTGCATGAGCATGTTCATTTTGTATTGAGGATGTTTTTTGCATTTTTGGAAGTGTGCCACTTCATTTCTGTCTGTGTGTGTTATGCGTTGTTTCTGATTTTGAGAATGGATTTTGTCCAGTTTCTAAGTGGGGTCTCTGTGGGTTACATTATTGATGATATTATTGAAAAAGTACAAAAATGCTAAACTTTGACAAAAAGTCATTTTTATTGTTATAATTGTGATTTCATAACATTTAGATATGAATCCAACTGAAAAAAACTTGTTAAAAGACATTTTTCAGTCATTCAAATAGCACATAGCATATAGTGGAGCTTTACAGCCATCTACTGGTAAAAATTATAGTTTTTTTACTTTTATAACTGCATTTTCCAAAAGATGGGCAAAAATCTTACACTAAACCATGTCAAATTATCCATGTTATCCACATGAATCAAAGTTAGAAATGTGGGCCTTTTATAAAGTGATTTTTACATAAAAAGCTGCTTTTGCATAAAAACCTATTTAAAAAATATTTTTTAATTTATTTATATAAATTTAAAAGATCACAAATCCTCCAAAAACTGTCCACGAGAAGACCACGAGTGCAGTCCCCAAACCAAGACCGCACAAGGGTTAATCATGTTAAATAATAATAATATCTAATAGTCTTTATTTTTATTTTTTTGTTGAAAAATAAATAGAAAATTAAAATTGTTTATTTAATTCACATTCTGAAATGTTCTTAAATAAAATGATAAAAATTAATGTCATTTTAAATTGAAAAATTATTAGACATTTAAAACTGTTTGTGTAAGTCATGTTTTAAATAAAATAATACATTAATAAGCCATTTTAAAATGAAAAAAAAATAGACATTTAAATCTTTTTATGTAAGTTATGCTTTAAAATGTAGTTAAATAAAATAATAAATTAAAAATCATTTTTAGGTGCACATTTTAAATTGCATTTTGAAAAACCATTTGTCAGTCGAGTTAAAACAAGCGCTTGGGCACTGATGAGAGCAACCAATCAGATTTCAGCGCGAGATCAGCAGCCTGTCACTGAACAGCAGGAAAGAGATTAATTTCCCTGAACACGTTTGCATTATTAAATCGATTCCTTCATTTTCTTCTGAAGTGTCAGTTCTAGTCGTCCGTCCGTCACAGTTTCCCAGTTTAGACACGATCACGTTCCTGAGGACTGACGGCTGTGTGTCTCAGTGCGGGATTCTGGGATTCAGTGTGTGTCTGAGCTGGAGGTGACGTGACGTTTCTTTCCTCGGGATGAAGAGGAGAGCGTGTGCAGGTGCTTCATCCGCGCACTGACATCACCAGCTCGCTGCCGTTTATGTAATGATGCAGTGACCCGTGTGTGTGTGTGTGTGTGTGTGTGTGTGTGTGTGTGTGTGTGCAGATTATGGCCATGGCAGTTCATGTTATTAAGGGACTGATCCAGATGTGCTGGAACTCAAATGTTTCCTGCTGTCCAAAAAAACATTAAAGCAAATGTTTAAAAATAGATGTGCCGCTCAATCCGTGTCAAATCCTCAGGACACGAGCTGCGAGGACACAGACAGACGGCTGATCTTCTCATTCCTCCATTACACTGATTCATTGTGTGTTCAAGCAGCAGATCTGTGTCGATGTTCCTCGTCATTCATTCATTTGTTCATTTGTTCATTCATTTCCAGCTAACAAAACTATACTCTAATAACGTTTTAATAACATTTTCATTAACTTTATGAATGAATGTTCTCAGTTATGTAAAGTTTGCTTAGGTTAGTAGAAACATTAAGTGAACATTTCATTTTATAATTTTACAATCATTACTTTTTGAATGTTGATGGGGGGGTAATGCTATTTCATGCATTCTGACTTATTTACACTGTTGAAGTTTAATTCTCATGCTAAACAAGGCCAAAGTCTCAAAACACGAGTTGGACATATGATGGAGTATTTCTGTGCCAAATCCGCTACTTCCGGTTTCAGTACAGGATTCTGAGAGTTTTTTTCAAGTGTGTCCTGAATGACGTCAAAAGAGAGCGGAAATCCTTGTATGGGCACTTCTCCCTGATAATCGTGCGCACACACACACACACACACACATCACCCAGAGCAGAGCAAGATCACGCCCAGCAACACGCTTCGTTCGGGATACGGAAGCCGAGATATTTGTCAACAATGGCTGTGTCCCAGTTCAGGGGCTGCACCCTTCGAAGGCTGCTTACATCATCGCGGCAGTCTCATTTAAGAAAATAAGCGTTAGATTGCAACGTGAGAAAGAAATGACAGTATTTTACACCTCACAATGAATATCAGTCAGTTTTATTACGGTTACTTTTCTTAAATAAGACATCCTTGATGAAGTATGCAGCCTTCAAATGCGACCTCCGGAGGACACAGCCTCCGAAATGAGACGCAGCTCCTGTAAACAAAGAAGTGTGTTTTTGGTTGTGAGGGAAAGATGACCCTTTTCAGCTTCCCAAAGAACCCAGCGTTAAGGGAACGGAGGATGAAGTTTGTTTTTCTGGGGAAGCAACGGAGTTGTGCACGTATGTTTGTTTGTTCCCGAGATTTCGGTGACGAATACTTAGATGTCCGTCAGTTTTGTTTGATTCGGTATTGTTCCGTTTAGAGATTTAAATGTTGGTAATTTTTGTTCAAACCGAGAGTGTAAAAGCGATTCTCACAAAGTGTTAATGAAATCCTGTCGGTTGCTGAAGCTGAAGTGTCTGATGGTCAGGCAAGAGTGTTCGGAGAGGGTTAGTCGTAGGTGAGAGCAGACGGCTCTCCTCGTGTTCATGTGTTGATGGATGTTCTGGTGTGTTAGGTGGCGTCCCGTTCGTGTTGACGGGGGAGCTGTTTGAGCAGTCGTATCGTCCGGCGGCGTTCATGATCGCCGGCACCGTCAACTGGCTCTCGAACTTCGCTGTGGGACTCCTGTTCCCCTTCATACAGGTGAGACTCAATCCCCGTTCACATGCTATCCGTCCTAAATAGTGTTCGAAATTAGAATTAATGTGTCCCTAGTATGTTGAAATGAGTATTCCAAACATACTCAGACGGTCTTCCAGTTAGAATAACACAGTGCATGTTGGACGAGGATTGGATTAGTGTGTGTGTGTGTGTGCTCCTGTAGGCGGCGCTGCAGACGTTTGCCTTCCTGCTGTTCGTGGTGGTTTGTGTCGCCGGAGCCGTTTACCTGTTCGTCGTTCTGCCGGAGACCAAAAACAAGACCTTTGTGGAGATCAGCCAGAGTTTCTCCAAGATCAACAGAGTCGCGGATCAGACTGACGAGCGAGAGATGCAGGACGTGCTGGACGCCAACGGACTCAAGTGTGCCGACGTGGAGATGGAGAGCTGCTTCTGACACACCCTGGACATGATGTCATTTCCTTTCTGAAATGATGTTCAGCTCGTTTTTATGATTGAAGAGCGTGTTGTTTTTTAACTTCAGTCCTTTCCAATCGGATGAGTGTGTGTGTGTGTGTGTGTGTGTGTGTGTGTCATGTTCCTCACAGACTTGAAGATCCAGCTAAAACATCGAGTGTTTCCTTCATGTCAGTGAGTTTGAGATTCTAGAGCAGCTGCCTCAAGACAAACCTCAATTTTAATTTCATTTAATTTCTGTTTTCATAATGCTTGACTGAAATTATTAAAAAAATATTTACATAATACGTATTATATATGTAAAAACAAACACTTCAGGCAGTCCATTACACTCAATTTAAAGTGCTGTTTCTGTGGAAGCCCGTTTCCGCCACATAAGAAACAAATCATGTTATATTTTGTAAATCGTAATTATGATGTAAAAATTCAGAATTATAAGTTATATTTATGAGATGAAAGTGACACATTCAATGAAACTAAGTAAAAGTGTTTATTCCAACAAACATCAAATATCTTTTTTACTCTGTAAAAAACTCATGTTCTTCCTCAGTGTTTCTGTTTGTTTTCAGCAAAAATATCTAAAGATTCCTAAATCAAGAAACATTTACTGGAGAAGAGAAACGACTGAAGATATCAAGTGTTGTTTAATGAAAAATGTGTCAAAATGAAGTGAGTTTGTGCTTCAAACAAGAACAAATATCTGCCAATGGAGACAAATAAACTATGGATTTCTATGTAAATTAAAAGATGACTCAAATATTATTGTAAAATTACATGTGTAAATGTAAGGCTAGATCTATTAGTTTTTTCTGTGCATATTGTACAGGAACTTACTGTTAAATAATTTCCAGGTTTTTACTGTAGTATTTTTATTCCCTATGGCACACACACACACACACACGGGCAGAGAGCATTCTGGGAGATCTGTGTGAGGAGAATCTCACCTGACGTCCTGTGAGACTGAAGCATATCCAGGCCATCAGCCCGTGTGTGTGTGTGTGTGTGTGTGTGTGTGTGTGTGTAAAGCTCCCAGCGGCCGCAGCTCAGATAATGATGTTCAGCAGCAGAATCCATCACACACTCCAGCCGCCTAAAGATAGACAGAAACTCAAAACACCGTCTGAGGTTTGATTCATGTGAAATCAGACCTTCAAACATCAAACGCACAGACAGATATTGACGCTTGTCAGCAAGATTATATTAACATGATTCATTTTATCCAGAACAACTTATGATTAGTGAAGCGCTGATGTTACTTCACCCACAATGCATTTCATCTGCTGAGAGGGAAAAACTGCTTAAAACGGGAACAAATATCTGCCAGTGGGGTCAGAAAATAATCCTGTTTTTCCTTTGAATTAAGTTTGACTGACAGATTATTATTACTGTAAGCTCATTTAAATTTGATCATTTTTTTAGAAAATAAGTCATTTTGCTTCTCCAGTAAATATTTTGATTTCTAAATGTTTAAATGTTTGTGCTGGAAAACGATAAAAATACTGAGTAGGAAATCAGTTTTTTTTTTCCGTGCTGCTCTGTAATTGAAATCATCCTGGTATAAAAATCACTCCCTCCGAATGCCGTTTCCATGCAGTAATTGCGTTTCTAATGGGATTTTGAGCTGGTGTTCAGCTGGACTTCCCGAGCGTGTCATAATGTGGAATCACATCCAGTGTGTCCTGATGGATTCTGTCCGTCTGCTGCTGGAGACAGACTGTCGTCACAATACAGTGTGTTTCAGAAACACAACAAACCTTGAGATGAGATAGAGTTCAAGATCAAATTGACTCATTTAATATGATCATAATGAGATCCCCATATCTCTAGAATTTAAACATATAGGGCCTTAAAAATGGAAATATCAAACGTTTAAGAACCAACACCTCAAAGGATATTAAGATATCTTGAGTATTTCTTGAGTTACATGCAATCAAAAAGTGCTTTTTCCCATGTTTGACTGTCACCATTGGCACATAATACAACTTCTACTGCTACAATAACTTCCAAAGTTTGAACAGTTTTTACTCTACTGTTCTTTATGTACCCTTGGACTTCGCCGTGGCCCCTAATCGCACCATGAGCCGAATTTGTGTTAGTTATTCTCCGCTTTCTTTAAGGATGAGTTCAAACAAACATTAGTGATTTATACTAGAGCTACTGCTCCAATAACATCCCAATTTTGAACAGTTTTTACTCTACCATTCTTTTTTTATAGACCCTTAAACTTGTTATATTAGACAATACACAGAAGCGCTTATTGCACCATCAGCCCAATTCAAAGTACACCAGATTGTTTTCACTGTCAATAGAAGTCTCAGAAATGTCCTCATTTAGACAAACATACGCGTGTATGCAGCTGTAAACCTGATTTAATGCCTTTAGGACAGAGAAACGGGTGAATCCTGTTTATCCTGAATGACAGAGAGTCGGACAGACAGCAGAGCACTCAGAGATAATGAGAGCGCTCATAAACACTGACACTGAAGCTTCATCAGTGTGTGTGTGTGTGTGTGTGTGTGTGACATTGCTGCTGATTGGACGAGCCGCTCACAGGTGATTGGATGTGGCTTCAGCGCCGGTCGGACGGATGTGTTTGTAGGTCGAGGCGTCTGCGCAGAGGATCAGCCGCTTGTGTTTCTGTGCTTTCATGGATATGATTATAGAGAGACGGCGAACGCTCTCGAGGGACACTAAAGCCTGAAAAGCATTCATCTGCAGTGAGAGAATGACGTCACAGTGTCAAATCACATGACAAACATCAGGAAGATATTCTGACTTTTTTTCTTTTTTTTGTCCATACAATGACAATGCAAGTCAATAGGGCCCAATGTTGTTTGGTTCCCAATGTTCTTCAAAATAACGTTTGTTCTGCGGAACATACGGAACAACTCGTATAACTTGAAAAATGAAGCTGAAATTGGTTAAATTATTGTGATGATTTCCAGTAGTGTCATATGATTTTCTCACAGCGTACATGATCATGTGTCTGAGGTCACGCTGACCTGTGCTTTCTGCTGCAGGAATGCGCTGCTATTTTTCATGAATTATTTCTCTGGGATTAGATTCCATTAGGAGGTCGTGGTAATCCGGTGATTACAGTGTTCCCCCTCCCGCGGGATGTGTCAGCATCCGCTCTATTACACAATCTAATGAAACATATCATCTCTAGACAGTCACTAATGAAGGAATAACTAAGAGTTGATGAGTTGGAGCGACTGGCGCTCGTGAGCTGCGTTCAGATTCTGCTGGATTCTGTTTGTTTGTTTGAATAAAAACGTTTGATGACAAAACAAAATATTGCATAAAAACAAAAGAAGTTTCATTTACCTAAATGGATAAATGTGTGTGTGTGTGTGCCGGGTAAGAAAAGCCCCATGACATCACGAGTTGGCAGGAAGCAGATGGATCTCTTTCAGTGTTTGATTGCAGTGTAACACGCTCAGGATCAGTGTCTCACACACACACACACACACACATCTCATTCACATTCACTGCTCAGATTCAATCTACTCTCTGCAGTCTCCTTATCAAACACGTGTGAATCACTGTAAAACAAGCTGAACTACAGTAAAACTGTGAAAAATGCGGTTTGTGTATTAAAGCGATGCTGGAACTGGAGTTCAGTGCGCTTCACCTGACGCTCAACACGGCCGCGCTGCACCTGAACTATGATTATGATGTGGTTACACTGCAAATAAATGATGTTCTTTCCCAGTACTAATATTGACATTTACTGGAGAAGCAAAATTACATATAAGAAGTCTTGTTTTCTGAGAATATTTTTAGAATCAGGAACAAAACGTCATATATAAGGTCTAAAATGTTACAAACAAATATCAGCAGTGGTGGCAGCTGTTGCTGGTGTTCTGTGACGATAAGCGTGTCGGTCAGTAGAGCCGCAGTGTGCAGGCAGGACGTGACATTTAGAAAGTTATATGACCTAAAACATTTCAGAAAAAAGTTCCATGACTTTCCAAGTTTCCTACTTGGAATTCTAATTTGCAAATCCGAATTTCCGACTAGGACTCACGACTTGCAATTCCAAGTGTCCATATAAAGAAATAAAGTCTGAATTCCGAGTCTTAAACTCAGAGTTGCTAATAATGAATTAATAATAATAATAAAGTATGAATTCTGAGTTGTAAACAGAATTGTGAGGAATAAAGTCATGGAACCTTTTTTCTGAAATATTTTAGGTCGACTAACTTAAATGTTACTACTTGTTTCAGAACTCAGACTGTATAACTTGGAATTGCATGAAATAAAGTCTGAATTCCAAGTAGTAAACTTGGAATTGTGAGAAATATAGTCAGAACTTTTTTTTCTGAAACGTTTTAGGAACATTCAACTAACTTATAAATGTCAGAACTCAGACTTTATAACACGGAATTGCAAAAAATAAAGTCGGAAACTCGGAAATATGAGTCGGAATTCCAAGTCAGAAACTCTGAGTTGCGAGAAATGAAGTCATGGAACTTTTTTCTGAAACATTTTATGTCGACTTTATTATTAGCAGCTCTCTGATCATTAAAAAGTTAGTCGACCTAAAACGTTTCAGAAAAAAGCTCCATTACTTTATTTCTCCGAATTTCTGGCTTGGAATTCCGACTCACAATTCAAAGTCTCCAACTAGAAATTCTGACTCAAACTTCTAAGTTTCCGACTAAGATTTTCGACGTGCAGTTCCGAGTTTCCGACTTGGAATTAAATACGTAATTCCAAATTTCAGACTAGGAATTACAACTCACATTTCCTAGTTTTAAAATCTGAGTTTATTTCTCGCAATTGCTAATAATAAAGCTAATAATTGTGTGAAATAAAGTCATGGAACATTTTTCTGAAACGTTTTAGGTCAACCTTTGTAATAGCAACTTGGAATTGACAACTCAGAATTCAGACTTTATTTCTTGTAATTCTGAGTTATAAAGTTCTGAAACAAACATTAAAAAGTTAGTCGACTTAAAACATTTCAGAAAAATAGTTCCATGGCTTTATTTCTCACAATTCTGAGTTTCCGACTTGGAATTCCAACTAGCAATTCCAATTCGAAATTCCGAGTTTCTGACTTGGAATTAAACATGTAATTCCCAGTTTCCCACTAGGAATTCCGACTCCGATTCTGACTCGCAATTCCTAGTTTTAAAATCTGACATTATTTCTCACAATTGCTACTAATAATTGTCTGAAATAAATTCATGGAATTTTTTTCTGAAACATTTTAGGTCATTAACTTTTTGAATGTTACTAGTTTCAGAATTCAGATTCGGAATAATGTGAGAATTGCGAGTTATAAACTTGTGAGAAATAAAGTCAGGATTGTGAGAAGAAAAATCAGAATTGCGAGATATAAATTCGTAATTTTTTAACAAGCTTTCATACAGACCAGGCGTCTCGAATGTCTCAATTCTTGCTCACAAAACAGTTTTCACTGATCTGGAATTTGCTGTTCGTAAAAACACTCGCTGAGACGGTGACAAAACACAGTGACACACGAATCACAAAACTGTGGACCTGACACTGAGCTTAGCGGGATCTGTTTTATCTCCAGTAAGAAAGTGCATCATAATCCAGCATTTCATCAAGCGACGACCACAGGCTTCTGGACGGAACCCTGAACATCCAATGATCCGTAACAGATCCAGGATTATTTCACTGTTTCTGAAGGAAATCCATCTGAGATCACCGACAGTTCCGGCTCATATTCTGCTGAATCTCACACACTGATTTCCTCATGACATTATCATCACATCTGAAGAGTCTCACACTCACATCAAGATCATCGGGAACATCGATATCCGAGACAGACTGAATTACAGCCGCACAGCTGGAGCCGAACGATGGATATGAAGCATCTGCTGAAGTATTGATCAGAAATAATAACTTCAGAGAAATGCAGTTATTCAGCTCCTCTGTAACATCACGTTACTGGAAAAAACTGATTTCTGTCCTGTTTTCCAGCACAAATATCTAAAGATTCTTAAATCAAGACACATTTACTGGAGAAGAGAAACGACTGAAGATAAGAAGTGCTGTTTAATGAAATCAATTCTACCATCATGAATTCTCAAGAGCATCAGAGCCGAAATAGACCTACATTTTAGGCCTCTTCGATCAACAAGATCATGATGAAGCACAGGACAGACAACGTCCAGAGAAAGTGCTCTCCAGTTTCAGTGAACACACACACACACACACACACACACACACACACACCTGACCTACTGAAACACCTGCAACAAGTACAAGATATGACATTTTAATGCTCATTTTACTGAAAAACATCTGTGCACATGACTGTTAGTGTACATTCAGTTCATGTGTGTGAGTGAGAAAAACAACACACACACACACACACACAGAGTCACTGCTCATGGTTTTAGCTGAATTACAGTGAATCTACAGGCTTCGCTTATGTAAACAATAAACATTACAGTAATGAAACATCATAAAGCATCACGATATTAAACGTGTCCTGTAACAGATCTTCAGACATTCACGATCAAACACGACATGATGACAGCCTCCACACCTTCATCAGCGTTTCTGTTTCCAGCACAAACATCAACATCCATTTACTGGAGAAGCAGAAGGACGGAACAGTAAGTCTTGATTTCTGATTAATGTATCAAAATGAAGTGAGTTTCAACTAAAAAAGGGGAAACAAGATGATTTTTCTGATCTTTGTTCTTGTTTTAATCATAATCTCACTTCATTTTAAGACTTAATATTAGATATTAGATATTTGTGCTGGAAACAAGACAGAAACACTGAGGAAGAACATGATTTTCTGCAGTGAACAACAAACCTCGGTTCATTCATAAACAACGGCAGCATCACGTGACCTCTAGAAAGGAATAAATAAATGCTTCTATAAAAGAGTCATGAGCTCGTGTGTTGATTCTGGCGGGAGTCCCGCGCCCGCGCAGGTCGGTGAGGGGGGTGTACAGTCGGTCCGGTGGGCACTTGAGTGGTTTGGCATGTCGGGGCGGTCGGAGTCGGTCAGAGTTCTGGGATATTGCACTCGGTGTAAGGCCGTTCAGTTACAGACGGAATAAGGCCGCGCTTCTGTAGAATCTCTCCGGCAGGATTGAGTCGCGGACGGTGGTGATGATGATGATGATGATGATGATGATGACAGAGGAAGCTGTGTTCGGCTCTCATACTGTTTCTGCCGTATGTACACTATGCAGTGCGCCACATGACCTGCTGCATTTGCCAAAATGTGCAACACGGTGTATCCCATAATGCAATGCGTTTGACTCGCAGCTGGAATCGGAAATACTGTCAAATACTGGAATGAAATGAGTTTCAAGCACATGAACGATCCGGCGAAGTCGCAAGTGGAAAACGATATGAAAGTTAATAACACAGCTAACAGGAAACGTTCTCTCAACGTTAAGAACAAGTGACGTTAATAGAACGTTCGTTCAGAGTTATCTGATCTTTAATAATGTTATCAATACATTGTTCATCATTCTGAAACTTTTTATTTAAACGTTTCTACTTGTTTCAGAACGTTCTGTCAAGGTTCTCTCAACATACAAACGTTCTTCCAGTAACGTTAATAGAACGTTCATTCAATGTTATCCGGTCTTTAATGATGTTATCAAAACATCAATATTATTTATACATCGTTCTGAAACTTTTAGTTAAACCATTTTTAAATGTTTCTACTTGTTTCGGAACGTTCAGAGAACATTCAAAAGTAACAATCTCATAATGTTTGAAGAATGATACAATGGAATGTTTCATTAACATTCATAAAAAACGTTTTTAAAAAACTGGGTGTTTTGGATGTTCAGAAACTGCATTTTTGTAACTTAATGGGAACGTTGTCAGAACGTTCTTGAACATGATTGCTGGGAGGGGGAGAGTCGAATTGCAAAAGCAAAAACATCTGATTTATAGAAGGTATCATGAGGTGTAACAGAGCGCTCATGTCACGATTCAGTTTGATGAACAACACTGATCTAAAATGGTACTTTTGTTGTAATTATTACTTCTCACTCATATGGTAAACAGTACTGATCATTAAAATGCCAACTTTGGTAAGCTTGGATTTGGTCGCTGACAGCAGAATAGAAATAATCATAATTCTGTTAGACACACATGCTTCACCTCTGACTGCATACGTTATAGTTACACGATATTTTACAGTATGTGTACTTACAGTGTACTCAATACAGTACTGGTGATATGAGGCGTTATTATTACAGTTATTGTAATTGCTATAATAAGTACACAGTATGAACACATGTGGATCTGTAAAATAAAGTGTTACTTACATTATTAACATACATCATTTATTAATAATAATTCATATACATGGAAGCTGACTATATTTGGTGCCACATTAAATCTGTCATGTGAACTAGACATGATACATATTGTTGCATTTTCGTGATATATTGTGACACGATACATCGTTACACCCCTAATAATAACAAATCATATATCAGTTTATTTTAAGGTGTGATATTAATAACTACATGTACTTACTATAGGGTGATGATTGGGGTTTGCTTTAGGATTAGCTGCATGTAATTATGCATAATTAATAGTTATTACTATAGTAAAAACATGTAACAAAATAAAGTGTGTCTCACATCTGTATCTCTAAAGCAGGTCTGTTCGGTGTAAAATTAATCACTCAACTTTCTCAGTTTGCTGATTTTTCATCATTTTGAATTCAGATGAAGTTATTTGGGTTCATTGTTCACAATATAATTCATTTGTTTTGTTTAGGATACTTCCATGTGTGAACCGGAAGTGAGACCTAATATCTGTAAAGACTGGATTTCTGTCTTGTTTTTCAGCACAAATATCAAAACATTCCTAAATCAAGAAACATTTACTGGAGAAGAGGAACGACTGAAGATATTAAGTGTTGTTTTATGAAAAATATTTTGAAAAAATATATAAAAATAAGTCTTTGCTTAAAACAAGAACAAAAATCTGAATGAGAAATAGAGAAATGTTAAAACAAAGATCTAATTTTTCAATATTTTCATAAAACAAGAGTTCATATCTTCAGTCATTTTGCTTGTCCAGTTAATCAGTTACAGGGTTTCAGGCACTAACAGCAGTAAATGTCCTGCTTTAACTTCTCTTTTCTGATCGTGCTGACTAAATAACAACAATAATAATAATCACCGTCATCATATGATAACTGCGCGCGACTCACCGGCTCCACAGCAGCGCGGTCATGTGTCAACACCTGTACGCGCGACATACACCTGCTCAGAAACAGTACGCGAACACAGTCCAGCAGCGGTGCGCGCTCACGCTCAGCGGATGCCGTTCGGCGTGAACGCCGCGTGCCGCTCCGCACCGTCCGCCTCGCACTCCAGATCGCACACAGAGTCCGTGCACACGTCGTCGTCCTCCTCGTTGTTGTCGTCGCGCGAAAGCTGCGAGATCCGGTCGAACGTGTCGTCCACCACGTTCGGGATGATGTTGACGTACGCGCTCGCCATCTCCTTGTGGAACAGCGTGTCCTGGTTGTAGGACACGAGCTCGTTGCTGATGTTGACCGTCTCCACCGGAGTCCGGCAGCGGTTCCGGCAGCCCAGCAGGCTGGAGAAGCCCTTGCGGAACTCCGCGTTGAAGGCGTAGATGACGGGGTTCAGCGACGAGTTGGTCCAGCCGAACCACACGAACACGTCGAAGGTGGTGTCGCTGACGCACGGGAGGCCCGCGGACGGCTTGTTGTGGCAGAACGGAACCACGCAGTTGAGCACGAAGAACGGCAGCCAGCAGCACACGAACACGCCCATGATGATGGACAGCGTCTTCAGAACTTTGGTCTCGCGGTTGAAGTTCGTCTTCAGGCTGCTGTGGTGCGCGCACGCGAGCCGGTTCGTCCGGCAGCTCTGCGCGTGCTCGGCCGCGCGCTCCAGCGAGGCGATCCTCCGGATCTGGATCTGCGCGATCCGGTAGATCCGCGTGTACGTGACGATCATGATGGCCACGGGAATGTAGAAGCTGATGAGGGACGAGGAGATGGCGTACTCGCGGTTCAGGCTCGAGTCGCAGTTGTCGCCGTCGTCCGGCCCGGTGGCGTTGGACTCCGCGGCTTTGTGCCAGTCCAGCTGCACGGGGATGAACGAGATGAGCACGGACAGAGTCCACGCCGCGCCGATCATCACGGAGGCCACGCGCGGGGTCATCTTGCGCTCGTAGCGGAACGGGCTGCTGATCGCCCAGTAGCGGTCCACGCTGATTACGCACAGGTTGAGGATGGACGCGGTGGAGCACATGATGTCGAAAGCCACCCAGATGTCGCAGAAGGCGCCGAACGGCCAGAACCCGGCCACCTCCGCCACCGCCTTCCACGGCATCACCAGCACGGCCACGAACAGGTCCGACACGGCCAGCGACACGATGAAGATGTTCGTAACTTTAGCGCGCAGGTGGCGGAAGCGCAGCACGGTGGTGCACACCAGGATGTTCCCGAACAGAGTCCAGAGGATCAGGACGGACAGCAGGCATCCGGTGAGCGCGCGCCTCAGCATCTCCCGCGGCACGGGCTCGGTTCGGTTGGGCATGCTGGGTCCCGGCGCGCTCACGGGTCGCCATCGGGGGTGTGTGCGAGCGCGTGCGTTCGCGCGGTCTCCGGTGCCGGTGCGTCCCGCATTACGGACGATCAAAGAGGGAATCCGACACCGAGCGGGTCCAGATGATCCGAGCGCGCGGATCAGTGTGTGTGTGTGTGTGTGTGTGTGTGCTCGACGGTAGTCCGACCTCTCTGAGCGCCAGGGAACTGTGCACTGCTATTTTGAGCGAGAGCGAGCAAGAGAGAGAGAGAGAGAGAGAGAGAGAGAGAGAGAGAGAGAAACACACATTCATGTCAATCTAGAAATGCAGAGAATGAATAAAAGAATCACAAGCGGAAAACAGCTTCACACACGAACACAATTCAATAATTATATGACCTTTCTCATTGTTATTTTTGTATTTCATATTGTTTGCATGCTTCTGGTAATCCATGAAATATAATGCAGACGAGATGTGTGAAGTTCTTTTACCATCATATATATATATACACACACAGTATATATATGACAAAATGCAAGAAAAATGACTAGCTAAAACAGCATTATTTTCGTCACAGAGTTCACTGCTCGCGCGCGGGAGTTTTGCTTTGAAGATTCATTCATTCAAATCAATGCAACAATCCTCAATGAATGCAGCGGCGGACACGAGCGCCGCCCACAGGCGTTCACGCGCATCGGAGAATCACTCGATCCATCCGCAGTCTGTCAGAGCAGAGATCAGTCTGTGCTCGTGCTCGACAGAAAAGGTCAGGCATTGGACAGTGCATCGCCAGCGGCAGACTCAGATATGTGTGGCTGCTGCTGTCATGTCACAGGCCTCAGGTGCTGCTGGAGACTCGAAGCGCGAGAAGATGCTCTTGAATTCACTCTGGGACTCAGTGTCGTGTGAGCAAACAAACATCCAGATGCATCCAGCCAGGGGGGATTGTGGGATTGCTGGAGCACATCTGTGTTTGACGGGCTTTTCCCTCACTGATGTGAGAACAGAGGCACACTGACCCTGATCTTCACTGGGATGGAGCGTCTGAAGCAGATCCTGCTCTTACTGTGACTCATTCATCAGTGATGCTCTTAAACAAAGTAATGTTTGTCTTAATGTGTCTTCATAATGAATCACCAACTCTGAAACCACTTTCTGACATCAATTATTCATGTTCTTCCTCCGTGTTTTCCATCACAAATATCTAAACGTTCTTAAATCAAGATACAGTTACTGGAGAAGAACAATGACTGAAGAAATTCTGAGAAATGAGTCAAACTGAAGTGAGTTTGAGCTTAAAGCAAGAACAAATATCTGCCATCTTAATATCTTCAGTCGTTTTGCTCCTGCAGTAAATGTTTCTTGATTTAAGAATCTTTAGATGTTTGCGCTGGAAAACGAGAACATCATGTATCAGTTAATGTGGTTTTTAATGTCGTTCGGCTCCAAACATTCTTCCAAAATACCTTCATTTGCTTAAAAAAGAAACTCAAAGAGATGAGAGGCCATAAATGATAGTTAAACTGACCTGAACTTTTTCAGCAGATATTTCAATCTTTAGCAGGTGATGAAAACAACTGAAGAACAGACGGTTCCTCGAGTGTCTTCAGCCTGAAACTGAAGCTGACGCTTTAATAACTCACAGCCTGAATAAATGTTTAGATTTGACTTCATTATGGAGCTTCGGCTTCAGAGATCTGCTGCGGTAAATCCAGCAGTGAAAGCGTGACGGTCTGAGGAATAAATCACACACCGCAGAACAAACACACATTTATAAACTGATATTATAGTGAAGGATGATGAAGGAACGCGTGTTAAAGAACAATTTCATGTTTCAAAGAAGCTCTGAAGCCGCTGGCCTGTTTACATCAAGAGGATTTATTTATTTGAAGATAACACACATTATTCATTTGTGGTGAAAGTGCATAAACAAACAGAAAAGGTTTGTGCCACAGATCTTCTCGTTGTGCTGCACTTGTGCGTTTCTTTGTGTGTGTGTTTGTGTTTTCCTAAAAAAGAACAAAAAAAGGTTGATGATAAAGTCGTTTACTGTCTGCTGAACATCACCAGTCAAACGTCTACATCCGAAAGAGAGCGATTTCACTTCCTTTCTGCTCAGACTGAAGAACTTCCTCCAACGGATGATGTGAGAACTTTCCATAATCGCATTCAAGAGCAGGTGTGAGAACAAACCGCTGGAGTGTGTGTGTGTGTGTGTGTGTGTGTGTGTGTGTGAGAGAGCATCTGCACTTCAGAACAATCCTGCAAAACCATGAATAATATATTCAATCCAGAATCCCAGCTGAACTTCCCATTAAAGCCATAAATGCAGGGATGAAATCTCATTTCTCTCCATGTAGGAGCGTTTAAAAGCCGTCGGTCTCTCAGTCACGCAGATCTTCACACACACACACACACACACACAGAGTAATGCAGACGAGATACATTTATAACATATTTTGGGATAGATGTCACATAATGTGCTAAAGCTGCAGAAACACACGTCTGAAGAGAACGGAGCCGCACTCGGCATGGGAACTGATCATTTGTTCCCACGATATACATGTTTTTCCCGCATGAAGCTCCGCAGTACGAGCGACACAACGACACCATCTGAAGACAATCACTGGAGATCTCTGAGAGCGATTCGTGTGTTTTTAGCTGCTTTTTCTCTAACAGACCGAGACAAACTACAAAAAAAGATTGAAAGATAAAGTACAATATGCACTAGTCAATGGCCTGCAAGATTCAAGGATTTTCCAATCAGACAGTGTACTAAAATCATTCAGGATTCAATCCCGCCGGAGAACTCGATATAAGAGAACATCGTCCTTGTTCAGCTGAAGACGTGGTTTGTAAACATTGAGGAGTGTGTGAAGAATCGTCAGGCCTGAGAACGTCTTTAAGAGCCAATCAAATCCATGAGAACTTGATCATCACACACTGATCCCTCATTACGGATGGAGAATGACGGTCTGTAGAGTATTTGAGCACCAGATGAAGTCCGTACCGTGATTCATCCTCAACACGCGCTCAAACCTTCCTGAAGACTTCGAAGAGCGACGCCACCGAGTGCATGCGGTAGAAGAGGTTCATGGGAATGGCGACGTTCAGCACCGTGGTCCAAACGCTGAAGCCGAACGTCTCCTGCTCCAGAGCGTTGTCGTACTGCGGACGGCAGCCGAAGGCCGGGAGAATCCACAACTGAACCAGAGAGAAAACAGCACTGCTGCGGTTAAACAACATTCACCTGAACATGTCCATTCTGTCGTCACTTACTCGCTTGTTCTTTCCTCGTGAAACACAAAAGAAGATGTTTAGCAGAATGTTCGAGCTGCACTGCAAAAATCATGTTCCTCCAGCACAAATATCCAAAGATTCTTAAATCAAGATTCATTTACTGGAGAAGAGAAATGACCAAATATCTGCCAATGGGGTCAGAAAAAAAACTTGATTCAAAACAAAACAGTTCATGTTTAATTCAAAACATAACTAACCATAACTAACTAACCAGTTTTCTTCAGTGTACGAGTAAATGACGACTGAATGTTCGTTTGAGAGCGATTGATCAGTTTTCTGCCAAACACTGACAAAATCATGCTTTGGTAAATCATAATTATAAGATAAAAAGTCACAATTATGAGACACTAAATCATAATTGAAATAAAAAATTATGACAGTTGAAACTGACATTCTACAAAATATTTATGGCATAATTATGAGATACTAAGTTATAATTATGAGATAAAAAGTCCAAATTATGACATACTAAAAAAAATGAAAATATGACATTGTCATAATTTTGACATAAAATGTTGAAATTATGACAGTCAAAAAATACTGCATCATAATTATGATATACATTTTTTTTATCTCAGAATTACTTAGTATTTCATAAGTATCTCATAAGTCAATTATGAAATACTTAATCATAATTTAAAAAGTAAAAATTATGAAATAAGTAATAATTATGAGCTAAAAAGTCAAAATTATGAGATACTAAATCATAATTAAGATAAAAAGTCAAAATTATGAAATAAGTAATAATTATGAGCTAAAAAGTCAAAATTATGAGATACTAAATCATAAGATAAAAAGTCAAAATTATGAAATATTAAGTAATAATTATGAGATACACATTGAGATTTTAAAAAAATGAAAGTGACAAACTGACATAATTTTGACATAAAAAGTCCAAATTATGATACTCAAAATGATGACATACTACATCAAAATTATGAGATAAAAAAGTCAAAATGATTTAGTATGTCATAATTTAACATTTTTAAACCATACTTTTGACTTTTTAATATCATAATTATTACTTGTTTTCTCATAATTATGATTTTGCATCATAGTTTGGTCTTAATTACGATATACTAGTATATTTTTCTTACGTGGCACAAACGGGCTTCCTAAACACGTGTTTCGCGCCGCTTCTTACCGAGACGTTGCACATGAAGAGGAAGATGGTGATGTTCTTCAGGATCTGCCTCTTCCTCCCGGCCGTCACGTTGAGCCGGTTTCCCGCGGGAAGCGAACCGTCGGCGTGTTTCCGGCCGAAGCCCTGTCTGTTCTCGCTCGGCTCCGCGTCCAGAGGAGCGCAGCGCTTGTCCTGCGTCTCGTAGGCACGGTTGACGATGCCGTCGTACGGCGCCGTCACGGAGAAGATCTCGGGCGCCGCGGCCTCGTCCTCCCTGCGCCTGCGGTACAGCGACTCCACGATGAACAGGTTCTGCACGCACTTCTCCAGCACCAGCAGCAGCGAGTACGCCAGGCAGGTCCAGCGGAAGCTGGGAGAGCTCCGTCCCGCCGCGGCCGCCGCCGCCACCACGCTGCACCAGGACATCAGCCACGAGCCCAGCGACGAGCCCAGCAGCAGCTCCGTGTCCAGCGTGCGCGACGGGTTCTGACCCGTGTCCATGGGCCAGTCCTCCACCCGGTACACCAGCAGGCCGGCGCCGCTCGCGCCGCACATGCAGGCCAGCATCACCACGCCGTAGCAGTAGAACATGGAGATGGCGGCCTCGCGCGTCTGCTCCGACTTCTCCACGTGGATGAGGTAGACCACCAGGACCGTGACGGAGCTGGCCAGCGCCAGCAGACCCAGCAGCGGCCCGAGCAGCAGACCCGGACTGCGAGTGCTGGGGCGCTTGCGGTTGCTGTGGCGGTCCAGCGTGCGGCCGATGTTCTTCCACATGACGAACAGCATGGCCGAGACGAAGATGTGGTACTCGATGTTGAAGGGGTACAGATAGTAGAGGCTGGTGGAG
>NC_090221.1:38106740-38124240 GCF_024489055.1 Chanodichthys erythropterus
AACTTCACAAAACGTCCGTAAATTGGTTCGTAGAGACGCGCGCGCTCCTCACCGCGTCTCCGCTCGCTCTGGCAGTCTAGTCATCTCTCCGTCAGATGTGAAGCTCCAGTGAACTTTTCCTCGGCCTCTATGACTCAAGAGAAGCTTTTAGGATCTCGGGTTTCACTGGTCAAAGGCTCTTTATGGACGCCCCCCTTTGTTGACCGCGGACTCGTATGACGGCCTGCATCGGATGTACAATCAGAAGAATGTGGTCAACACGGAATCTGCGTGCGGAAATAAAGCCGGATTGCGAAACGCGGGTGAAATCAGACACAATCTCTCCTTGTCGAAGCACTTGAAGAAAAGTTTTGCGAGAACGAACCGAATTTGACGGTGTGCTCAATTACAGAGAGACCCACAATTAGATGAAACCGATCCGAGCCAGAGAGCCGCAACAAAAGAGCTTCTATTATAACGGCTCTGACCTGGATTAACATGCGCACAAACCCGCATCAGCCTCAAATCATCCCGTTCATTCGCTCGCGCTGGAGCTGCACACCGAGATCAAAGGTAGACGAGACGCACGCGCTCGCTTCCGCTGACCCTTGATAAAGTCCGACACAGATGCGATCACGCGCTTATCAGCATCATCATCATCATCATCATCATCGGCAAACAGAGCCATTCTCTCATAATGTCATCAGCGCGCAGTTTGATCAAGCAGCGCAGGCGCGTGCACAGCTGGAGATCTCGAAGCGCACACTGAGGACGCGCGCGCGCGCTAATGGAGTTTGTGTTATAATTCGGATCTAACGAGAGAAACTGGAGCTCGTGTAAAGTCTGCATCAGCACACACATGACACGTGCAGATTTTATGTATTTGTTAAAAGAGTCTGTCATATAATAACCTTTTGCTAGTCTAGAAATGACAATAAAGCGATAGGCTACGCGAAAAAAACACTGTTGCTATAGTTACACGAAAGTTCGCACGCGCGAATTTTTGATGAAATCCGATTTTTGATGAAATCCGATGGCTCAGTGAGGCCTGCATAGCCAGCAATGACATTTCCTCTCTCAAGATCCATTAATGTAGTAAAAACATATTTAAATCAGTTCATGTGAGTACAGTGGTTCAATATTAATATTATAAAGCCACCAGAATATTTTTGGTGGGCCAAGAAAACAAAATAATGACTTATTTAGTGATGGCCAATTTCAAAACACTGCTTCAGGAAGATTCGGAGCGTTATGAATCATCTGTTCGGAGTACCAAAGTCACATGATTTCAGCAGTTTGACACGTGATCCGAATCATGATTCGACACACTGATTCATTTGTGCTCCGAATCTTCCTGAAGCAGTGTTTTGAAATCGGCCATCACTAAATAAGTCATTATTTTGTTTTCTTGGCCCACCAAAAATATTCTGGTGGCTTTATAATATTAATATTGAACCACTGTACTCACATGACCTGATTTAAATATGTTTTTAGTACATTAATGGATCTTGAGAGAGGAAATGTCATTGCTCAGGCCTCACTGAGCCATCGGATTTCATCAAAAATATCTTAATTTGTGTTCTGAAGATGAACGAAGGTCTTACAGGTGTGGAACGGCATAAAGGTGAGTAATTAATGACATTATTTTCATTTCTGGGTGAACTAACCCTTTAAACATTGTGACGAGACATTCCAATTACTGTGAGAAAACATTAAAATTGCAACATTCTTTCGCCGCCAGCATTTGATAACTTTCACAAAAAATGTAATGTGGCTCAAGAATATTTAGATGTATGAATATCTGAAGATGCAATCTAACAAAAGAACAAAACAATCGAGCTTCATGCTCTTTTAATCAACACTTGAATGTGGGAAAGTGTCATTTATAAAAGCAACACTTTGAAGAAAAAGCTGAGAAAATCATTTGGTTTTTTCAAAGAAAACAATGTCAGCAAGGCTTTCATCGCTTGTTTCCGCTTCTTGTTCGCCGTGTTTTGATCTGGAGATTCTGTACTCTTTCAGAAGATGTCATAGCGCCCCCTACCGTAAAACAGTGGAAACACGGATCGCTGGAAAAGTCTGATAACGGTGGGGAAAGAGTTAATTCATCGAAGGTGGATTCAGACTGAAGTTGCTCTGTAGTTAAAGCAGTATCCGTCTAAACTAATGATTTTAGCGACTTCAGTTTAAATGAATTGGAAGTTAAAGCAATTGATTTACACATTGTTCTACGGAGTCCCTAAAGGGACATGTGATGGAAGAAATATGAGATGGGAGGAAAAATACGCCAAAACTTTTGTTCTTTTTTGTGGCAAGCAAACAAGCAAAGTTTCTCGAGGGAACGCAGAAGCATTGACCAATCATTGTTCCTCCCATCTCATATTTTTGGATCAACCCTCCACAAACATCAGATTGACCTGCTATAGAGGTTATATTACACCTGAAATGTGAATTTGGACCCTGTTAAGAGGATCTGATGAGAGAAAGAAAGAAGATTCCATGTAATACAAACATCTTTTATTTCATCAGCTGATGCATTTGGTCAATTACATTAAAACATGATATAAAACACAAGTATCTTGAGTTAACCGCTCAAAACTGAGCGTTTTTAAGGTAATATAAAGCATTTTTAGAAGACACTGGAATCAGGATTGTACAGGATCTCAAAGAAAACATCCTGTTTACCTTACAAGATTCCCAAACGACCTCATTCAGGAAACCCAAACACAAAATGTCTTTTGAAATGGGAGAGATATGAATGAGGTCAGAGGTCAGCTGGAGGCCACTGATGTTCCGTCACAGGTCAGCTGACCTTCATCAGGTTAATACACACACACACACGTGTGATGAAGTGCGGATCAGCTTCAGCCCAGCAGTGAGATCAGCATCACCACACCCATGAACTGAGTGAAGAGGATCACAGGCGTGAAGAAGGACCAGACGGGCCACAGAGCCATGTTCAAGCTGAAACACACGATCATCTGCTTTAAAATGACAGGAATGAAGCTTTTCCAAACTCTGAATCAACTGAACCAACTGCTTCGTTAAATGATTCAGTGTTTCGAAGTGTTTGAATCTCCACACGCTGGTCAGAACGGTGTAAACTCAAACCAAACATGCATTAAAACATCTTCACAAACCAATAACATGTTTTATTGAAATCATTTAATACCACTAAATATGAAATAATGTGATATTTTATTCAATTGTAGGGCTTGTTTTGTTTGTTTTATGGAGAGCCTGATTAATCAGGCCAATAATTCTTCTGAATCACTGACGGTTTCGAGGCTTCATGAAGAGTGTGTGACAGCGTCTGACCTGCAGGACGCGGCGATGAAGGCGGCGGTGGTGACGGCGGGGACGGCCGGATACTCCTGCTCGTAGTGTTTGATGCCTCTGAACCACTCCAGATAAACGATACAGAACGCCGCCAGACTGAGACACAATCCCAGCAGCACCAGACCCACGGAAAACCACCAGCTGAAACACAGACGGAGCATCAGGACATTCCCAAAGACTCCGCAGAATACGGCTGTCAGTCCTGCATTTCCTTAATCCGGTTGCGTTCACACACGGTACGGTTATTTACGGGAGTGACACCAGCATTCTATAACCGAACTCGCACCCGTACATCTTCAGGACTCACAGCCGCATTCTCAGAACATTTGTGCCGTGTGAACAGAACCGGACCGGACAACCGTCACGGCACACACACAGAGAGAGAGAGACGAAATCCCCAAAACTGACAGTGAACGTGGCTTTATTTCTCAAGATTGCTCTAAAGACAAAACTTCCTGAAAAGAATGTTCTTAAAAATCATCATAAATTCATCTAAAAAATGTGTTCTTAAGAAAATATTTGAGAACATAAGATTTTTTAAGAGCGCCACTTTCTTACGTAAGAGATTTTGGTGACACTTTACATTCAGGTCCCATTAGCTGACAGTACTTATTAATCTTTGTTAAAGGGTTAGTTCACCCAAAAATGAAAATGATGTCATTAATTACTCACCCTCATGTCGTTCCACACCCGTAAGACCTTCGTTCAACTTCAGAACACAAATCAAGATATTTTTGATGAAATCCGATGGCTCAGTGAGGCCTGAGCAATGACATTTCCTCTCTCAAGATCCATTAATGTACTAAAAACATATTTAAATCAGGTCATGTGAGTACAGTGGTTCAATATTAATATTATAAAGCCACCAGAATATTTTTGGTGCTCCAAAAAAACAAAATAACGACTTATTTAGTGATGGCCGATTTCAAAACACTGCTTCAGGAAGCTTAGGGTTAGGGTTTATCATGATTCGGATCGCGTGTCAAACCGCCAAACTGCTGAAATCACGTGACTTTGGCGCTCCGAATCATGATTCGACACAAAAGATTCATAACGCTCAGAAGCTTCCTGAAGCAGTGTTTTGAAATCGGCCATTACTATATAAGTCATTATTTTGTTTTTGGTGCTCCAAAAAAATATTCTGGTGGCTTTATAATATTAATATTGAACCACTGTACTCACATGACCTGATTTAAATATGTTTTTAGTACATTAATGGATCTTGAGATAGGAAATGTCATTGCTGGCTATGCAGATTTCATCAAAAATATCTCAATGTGTGTTCTGAAGATGAACGAAGGTCTTATGGGTGTGGAACGACGTGAGGGTGAGTAATTAATGACATCATTTTAATTTTTGGGTGAACTAACCCTTTAATGTTAGCTAATAAAAACACAACTGTTCACTGTTAGTTTCGGTCTTAAACATAATATTAACAGATACAGATTTTGATTTGAATAATAATTCAGTGAATGTTGAAATTAACATGAACTCAGATTAATAAACGCTTTATAAGTATTTTTCATTGTTATCATTCATTAATAAACGGAACCATAGTGTAAAGTGATTTCAAAATGTCTTTCCTAAGAAGATTTTGTGAATCTCCTGAGTAACTTCTATAGAGTTGAGTAGAGTTCAGTGTGTGTGTGTGTGTGTGTGTGTGTGTGTGTGTGTGTGTCACTGTAACCAGAGCGCTATAATCTCTATTGTAATCCAGGATCAGACCACATGAGAGAGAAAGAGTGTTTCAGGGGTTAGTGTAATAAGGTTTTCACTGTGCTCAGATCAGTCAGGTTATAATCACCTGTGAATGTCACTGTGGTTCAGCACGACAGAGAAGAAATCCACATAGTATGTGAGAGCGATGGATGCCAGAATCCAGAAGACAGAGTGTCGGTTGATCCGAGAGGAAGACTTCAGCTTCTCCTCCTCATCCTCATCAGGACCAGCAGCTGCACAACATCAACACAACATCATCAGACACAAACACGACACGCACAGAGTCGAGCAGAGTTTGACACGCATTCAGATGAAGATATTTAGTGTGTGTTTCTCACTCTTTTCGTCTTCTTCTTCTTCTTCGTTTATCTTAAATCGCCGCCGCACGTTCACAAACTCACTGAACTCCGCCATGATGCCCGGTGACGTCACATTCAAGCGGCGGCCGATCCGTGACGCGCGAGATTCAAGTGAGTCGCTGACGGTCGAGATCCGATTCGAATCGGACTCGTTTCACTTCTCGCACTTGGTCAGCGTATTTGAACTGAATTGAAAACTGTAGTTTTGCTCGCAGTATTAATTTCTGATATTCAACACGCAACATACAAGATAAGTTCAGTCATATTTCGTCTTTAGTTCAGTTATCAATTTAGTTTGTCATAGAACGAAACATTTTGACTCATTTTGATAAACAAATACATAGTCATATATAGATATTTAATGATTTTTGTGGCCTTTTATTCTGTGCCCAAATGTAAAAATCTCAAATTCTGAATGTAGAGGATGAGTTTAGTCCTTTAGATTGTATTATATAAAACAGCTGATCTGGTTTTGTTACTCACTTGCAGCCCACTGAAAGCTCAAACATGTTCATTTATCATCAAAGGTTTGATGAAGAAACATTCAAAGCGTGGAATGAATTTAGTTTCTGAAACCCTACACTACTGAATCCTGGAGCCATCATTGTTCTGGAAATGAAAAGGGTCTTTTAAAGACTTACTTCGCTGTTTTCATGAATGAGGTGATGAAAACTGAGGCTGCTCTGAGTAATGAAGCATTTTTACCAATAATTCACACATTAAAAAAAAATATATTACAGTTAACAGATGTTTTAGACACAAACAAAATGTCCCAGTTGTTCAAAGCAAATAAGCACTAAGATTTATCACCAGTAAGTCACTTCCTGTCATGCTTTGTGTTTGCACAGTAGAGCTGTTCTGCAGGATGATGCATTTCTGTAGGCCGAAACACAGAAACGAGTTGCATTTTGGCACTTCGGGAGTGATGCGAACTTATGGATCGGCCTACAAAAATACTGCAAAATCACTGCAGCAATCTATATAGAAGCCCATTTCCACCAAATAAGAAAAAATATGCTTTGGTAAAGAATAATAAAAAGTCAAAATTAGGACATAAAAAGTTAAAATTATGATATAAACATTTTAAATTCTGACAAAAAGTTAAAATCATGATAAAAAGTTGAAATTATGAAATATAAGGAGTCGCAATTATGATATAGATTATGATATAGTAAGTCACAAAAGACAAAAAGTCAAAATTAGAAAGTCATAATTATGACAAAAAAAATGTACATTCTGACAGTCACAATTATGACAAAAAGTTAAAATTGACATACTAAATCATAATTATAATGTACTAATTATGACAAACTTTTAAGTTGACATAGTAAGTCACGATTATTACATAAAACGTTGAAATTAAGACATAATATGCCATACTAAGTCACGATTATGAAATTATGATAGAAAAAGGCACAATTATGACATAGGCTACTGTTAATTATGACATTAAAAGTCAAAATTTTGACATACTAAGTCACAATTATGACAAAAGGTTGAAATTATGATGTCAAAATTATGACAGGCTACCAATTATGACATAAATAAAAATTATGACAAAAGTTTAAATTGACAAAGTCATAATTTTGACAAAAAGTTGAAATTATGACATAAAAAGTCATAATCAAGATAATCAACAAAGCCATAATACCAAGTCCTGCCCTAAATTTATTAAATTTTTCCGTTACGCTCAGATGTACGTCACAATACAGAGGAAAAGATCTGTTGCAACTTACATTTGTAAAGTTTTCATTCAACAAAGACAGGCATGCAAATTATGTTTGAAAAGAAGCAAACATCTGCACATTTCCACACACAACACGTCAGAAGCCAATAATCAATTATAGAAACCTGTAGATCTATGACACGCTTTGATTGTGATGGAGAAGTAATGAATGCAGCATGTGAGAGTGTTGGTCTGAGTTCAGCAGGTCCGTGAGCGGCTGAGCAGCACCTGTGCGCGGGGTCAGGAGGTCAGGTGTTGTTCAGGTGTGCAGACAGCAGCACAGGTGAGCACAGGTGTGGAATACTGTATCCTGCCAACAGCCCCGGTCTCTCTAAATACACCTCGACTAGAGTTTCCTGCCAGCTGGAGCCCAATCCATCTGGAGCAGAACTGATCCAAACACACACACACACACACACACAGATGAGAAACCGCATACTGTACAAATAATGCAGCATCTCTTAAAAACACACTACATGCAAAAACATTGTTTTTTTGATGCACTGACCAGATTTTGGGCTATTCTGCATTTCACAGTGTGTTGTTTCAGACAAAAAAAACATCTAAAATACACATTTAAGTGTTTATTTTATTGCACTTCATCTATTTGCATCTCTAGATTTCAATTACAGTTCATATCTTTAAAAGTTTTTTCCTCCACTTCTGCAGCACTTACACACACCAAAACTTACAGCTTTATTCACATCTATATTCTGAAGATTTTTACTGTGGGGTTTGTTCATATATCATTTACACTGATTTATAGAGCATTTTATTTCTAAAACATGGTGAAAATGTTTTTTTTTTTTTTCTTTCTGTTGACAGTATTTTCTGATTTATAGAGCGATAAAAAGACAAATCCATAACTCCCTCTATAAAAACCTTTAATATGTCAACAAAATCAAACAAGAATTCTGAATCTAACTTTATCCAATATTCAGATTTATGTTCTGGAAATGTATGCAAATATGTGCATAATTAGATTATTCCCTATTTGCATATTTAAATACAACATTCCAGATAACTTGTAATACAATTGTTATTATTATTTATTTATTTATATATTTTTGCATTTCTAAATGTAATCAGCCAACTGTAAAAGCATAGTGATATCCATTCGTTACATTTTTACCCTATTCACCTGTGCTGTCCTTCCTTAAACGTTTCCTAACAGGAGTTAAAATGATTAAATCTCCTCTCAGAAGGCAACGCAACAATAGCAGAAATAAATCACAGAGAAAGATGACTGGAGTCAGTCATGATGATTTCAGACCTCGGTCTCCAGCTTCTCCATGAGGAGATCGTCAGACGGATCACGAGATCTCCTTAGACCGATGACGGACGTCCAGAACATTCAACCTCATTACTGTCTAAGAGAAACAACTGAGATGATGACCGAGACAGATTGTACTGTAAGTCCGCAGAGGTGAATCAAAGCTCAATCTGGTTTTTGGGGATGTGGAGACATCAGTCTCTCCCTCTCTTACTCTGGAAAACCGTAAAACTATCCAGACATCCCGAACAGTGGATGCAACCAAATGGATATTTGATAAACCCACATCGATTGACCAACATTTGTGTCTTATTTACATACGAATGCAGCGAGGCCTTCCAATATTCAAAAATCACATCGAAATAATCAGCCAGACGCTAAACAGTTATCAAGATGTGAGGCGATTGACTTACCTGTGGCCTGCTCTTATCTTCACCTCAAACCAGAACTCAAAACAGAACCTGGATTGTGCTTTATGAGAGTATCATGTTCTGAGCCGAGTGGACAAAAGACCTTTACGCTTCATAATGCCGGTCATTCAGCACATCTGAACATCAAACTTCCTTTAGTGTGTGTGTGTGTGTGTGTGTGTGTGTGTGTGTGTGTGTGCTGGCCAGATATTCTGAGAAAACGCTGAGCGCATTTGATTCTCACCCAAACAGACAATAAAACCATATCCTTCCATTTCCCTGCAGTAAACCTGGTTTTCTGCTCCTGTTTCCCAGAGGCCTTTGGGGCAGCGATGAGGAGAACAATAGCGTTCTGTGAGGAAGCTTTATCAGAGACGTATACCTTACATACTGCACACGGCTCTGGTTTTTGCTGACTCCAGCGATGGAGCCGAGTGGAGCATGTCTCAACATTTCCCACAATCAACCTGCATGTTTCAGCATGTCAGTGACGACGCCTGCTGTTCACCAAACACACCAAAAGTCAACATTATGTGTTGGAAACACTACCAGAGGATCAGCCAGAAATTATCATTCTGTCATCGGTCCAAACCTGTTTGACTTTCTTTCTTGTGTGCAATATAAAAGATGTTTTGGACCCCAGTGACTTCTATTGTTCCTCAAAATATGGTGTTTTGTGTTTCATGAGCATTTGGGTTTTGAAGACCAAATGCAGATGCATAGATTGCACAGATGTTCACTGTATGACTTTCTTCGTTGGACCACAAAAGAAGATGATTTCAAGAATATGGTTAAAACAGTTGATGGCCCCATTGACTTCCAAAGTATGTAAAAAAAATAAAATAAATAAATAACTACTGGTGTTCATCAGCTGACATTCTTCAAAATATCTTCTTTTGTGTTCAGCAGAGGAAAGAAATTCGTAAACTTTTTCTTTTTGTCATTGTTACACGTTACATGTAGTTACTATAGTAATAACTATAAATTATGCATAATTACATGCAACTAGGGTTGTAACGATATACCGGTATGAACACGTACGATTATCATATCGTGTACATTTGCTTATTTACGGTATTGTAAAAAAAAAAAAAAATAAGACGCAGAATTTCACTTGCGCATTGACAACTTTCTACTTCACTACACTCTAAACTTGCTCCACACATACAACAGACAATGTCAGAAACAGAAGTTGCTATCTCTAATCTCTATGCCCCGTTGAAAAATAAGTTACAATTTGCATTATGGGAATACTTATATTGAAAAACAAACGCGGGGCTGTCCTCGAGTGTAGATATCCAAAAACAATGTGGGCGCAAAGTAGGCCTACCTGCGAAAGGAGGAAGCGCAAAGTAGGCCTACCTGCGAAAGGAGGAAACGCATCGAACATGTTCACCTATATTCGAGAACACCATCCGTGTAGATGCAGGTATGTTCCGTTTATAACTTAGGTCGTATGATACGTGTGATGGAGAAGGAATCCCAGAATCCAGTCATGAAAATGGAACAGTATAAAGCAGCGATGTCAGGTAAAAACGCGCGATTTGTTGGACTGATGAATAAAACGAAAGCAGAGCTGTACAATAAATAAAATCGTGACATGGTCTAGGCGGGGTCTGTGAATATTAAAGCGCAAAAAGACGGCTGTATAAATCTGTTTGTTTTGCGTGTCAGTCTGTGAATGAGCTGCGCCGTTTCCTGTACTACATACTCAAGTATGTGCGACGCTCTTATTGTTTTTTCAGTGTTTGCCGTCTCGTTATCAGAGGACATGAACACAAACATATCCAAGGTTGCTCTGAGATAGCGCTTAATGAGCATTTCATCATTTTATTTGAGAAAAACCATTGTCAAATACACTGAAACTCAAAGCTCTTCACTACATCCCGTCAAAATAAAAGACCGTTTTTTTACTCGAAGAAATTTATTATGATTGTTAAATAGAATGTACTTCTCAAAATAATAATAAAAAAAGTTAATTTAATTTTCATCATTTTGATAATATTTGTATTAAAAAAATAAAAGCCAGAAGAATTAGTCAAGGCAGAATTTCTGAATTTTAATTATTAATAAAAGTTGTTCATGTTCTAATCCATAATCATTTATTAAATGTGTTTGATTGTTTTTGATTATTGAAATCTGAATTGAGAAAACAAACATTTTAATTAATTTATTGGTCTTTTTAATTGATGATATAAATAAAAATTGATTTTTTTAATACGTATACCGTGAAACCGTGATATTTACTTAGACGGTTATCATACCGTGGAAATCTCATACCGTTACAACCCTACATGCAACTAACCCTAAACCAAACCAAACCCTAATCCTAACCCAATACTAGTAGCCTGCATGTAGTTACTTAATATTACTCAGTAATATTAAATGTATAATTACATTGTGACAAAGACACCTTAAAATAAAGTGTAACCAGAAATTCATACAGGTTTGGAACAAATTGAGGGCGAGTAAACAATGACAGATTTTTCATTTATAGGTGAACTATCCCTTTAAATACAATTTATGTCATACACCCCTGCCTACAACACAATGACAGGTATAAAGGAGCAGTTTAAGTCCAGCTACCGTGAGCTAGGCTGCGCTAAAGCCCCGTCCGGCCGATATGATTACAGCTAAGCGCGGGATCAGTGCCGCACACGGGGATTATCAGCTCCGGAGCGCACACGAGTGTTTCTCTGTGTGTGTGTGCGCGTGCGCGCCGCTAACAGGCAGCCTATTCTCCAGGTGGAAACCGGACAGCGCCGAGTCCTGACCCGCGGGTCCGCGCAGCGCTCGCACCTGTATGGAGCCTCTGTGTGCACGGGCCAACTGAACCCTGCCCCGGGAGAGAAAGAATGTCCCACACAAGAGTCCGATTCAGCCCTTACACCCCCACCCACCTTAAACAGGTAATCTCTCCAGCACAGGTCTCGCCGCGTTAACGGTGCAGTACACGCATCACGGAGCTGTGCGCGCGTCCGCCGGTGAGGTGCGCGGAGACATGATCACCGGCCGGTACCTGTGGCCTATTCTGTGCCATTTTTAGTATAAACAGTGTGAGTGAAGATGGGACATTCTAAGGGCCGGTTCACACAGAACGTGTTTTTCCATTGTTTTTATATTCAAACACGCGCTAGACGGGCGTGTTTGACCGTCAACTTTTTGAAGTTTAACTTTTCGTTTAATAATTTCGTGGCTAGTTCACCCAAAAATGAAAATTATCCCATGATTTACTCACTCTCAAGCCATCCTAGGTGTATATGACTATCTTCTTTCAACCACACACAGTCAGAGCTATATTAAAAATATTCTGGCTCTTTCTGGTAAAAAACGCGGTATGAATAAAGGTGACTTCCAAGCTTTATAATGGGAGTGAATGGGGCTGGAGATTTTTAAGCCCAAAAAAGTGCATCCATCCATCATAAAAGTCCAGGGGTTAATAAAGACCTTCTGAAGCAGAGGTGTGTTTTTCTAAGAAAAATATCCTTATTTATAACTTGATAAAGTATAATAACTAGCTTTCGGCAAAGGGCCATACGGCACACGTCACGGTGGAAGAGTGACCTCTGACCCGACACGTGACGCAGGATGTAGGAGTATCGTAAGTTTAGACGCCTCTCGTGGTTCAAACATACAGGACTACGCAATAAACTCAAGCTCCTCCCACATTTCTCTTTAAAAATGATTATAATCTGTGACCGGTGTTTTGCTTTGCTCTATCCTCTGCGTTTCCACGTTCGTCATTGCATCAGGTCAGAGGTCACTCTTCCCCCGTGACTTAATGCATACGGCTGTTTCACGGAAGTTAGTTATTATATTTTTTAAAGTTTTAATTATGGATATTTTTCTTACAAAAACACGTCACTTCAGGCCTTTATTAACCCCGTGGAGTCGAATGGATTATATTTATGCGTTTATTTGGGCTTCAAAATCTCAAGCCCCATTATAAAGCTGGGAAGTAAAAAATATTAAATATATCTCTGATTGCGTTCGTCTGAAAGAAGAGTCACCTGGGATGGCTTGAGTGCGAGTTCATTTTTGTGTCCCTTTAATATCACCGTTTTAAAGCATAAATCTCTTAACATGTTGAGTTCATATATTCAACATCGAGAACGTGCAGCTCTGTGTCGTACCCGATCTAACCTTCACACACTCGCGGTCTTCATGTGCACTCGAACACTTGGACCAAATGCAGGAAATACGTCATGTACTGTGAGTAGAGAAGTGGTGAAGTGTGTGTAACGGGACGGTCCTGAAGGATGGACTGATGGATTCACTCATTCGTCGCAGCTTTAATTACACAGCGCTGTGGACTATCAGAGTCTGATGCCGGCTGACAAAAATACCTTATAAAACTCTAGAGTACATCATTTGAAACTGAAGACACAGATGGATGTTTTAGAGTTTATTCTAGCAAGAGATGATGATGATGATGATGATGATGATGACGACAGCACAGGTCACAGAAGAAGTCACAGTCATTTCACCAGTCTGACTTTGTCTTTTAGGATTCTAAACTTCGGGTTCTTGTTGATCTTCCTGTTGAACAGAGACAGAAGCTCCTCTTCCGATCTGTAGTTTCCGTCTCCACTGAATGAATAATACGCAGCCAAAACCTGGAGAGACACCAGAGAGTCGACGGCTCGTGAGAAACGCTTCTGTCCCAGAGTTTGTGGAACTAATTCCCAGCTTTGACGTAAACATGATCTCAACAGACAGATAAACAGGACTTTAGTTACGTCTCTCTGTATTCACGCTGGTGGTTTCGGAAGTGTCACTCACCTTCTTGCGGAGCTTCTTGACAGCGAGTCCGTCGTCTGGAGCGTCTCTCAGAACGGCCTTTATCGTCCCTTTCCAGTTAAACTTCCCTGCAGAAGATCAGTCATCATCAGTGTGATTGTCAAACCGTTTCATGTTGTTCAGACTCTGATTCTGAAATACCTGTAGTGTTTGATTCACACTGCTGGCTCTCTGGCTCCTCCCCCTCCAGATTCAGACTCTCTGATTGGTCAAAGCAGACAGGAAATAAATAAGGTTCTCAGCGTTAGAGGCCGTGTGACTCTCTGACGCGATCCTTACCATCAAATGCCTCTTCCTTTCTTTTCTTTGTCTTTTCGTCTGCGTTCTGTTCTCTCTCCTCTCGTTTCCTCTTTTTTTTGCTCTGTTTCTCGCAGGGATTTTGTCCGTTCTGCTCCTCTGAAGTCTTTCTCTTGTTCTTTTTATGTTTCCGCTCTTCTGTCTTTTCTTCATTCGTCTCAGAGTCGCTTGGGTTCGGTTTGTGTTCTTCTGCCGTCTGATGGTTGGTTTGGTTGCTGTGCTGAAACGCCACCAAACAAAAGCCAAACTTTATGTTTATTTATACACACAACTCTCTTGTGGTGTGACCCGATGAAGAACGTAAACTCTTACGCTGTCGGCCGCCGCTGAGAAAATCTCCCAGACCTGCTCCTGTAACTCCAGACTGTGGATCTTCAGGCTGTTCTTCATCCAGTTCTGCAGGTGAACAAAGCAAACGTTAACGTTCGTCCGTCGGGCAGAAGAAACTCGGATCCTCCCAGATCTTCACCTGAAACTTGGCTCTCTTCCGGGGCACGTTGTCGTAGGCGCTGACCTGCCGCAGGACCTGCTGGAGTCTGGGCTGGATGCCGGGCCGATCCATGGCCTCCTGGATCCTCTGGAGAAGGAGGACAGAAGCGTGAGCCATCCCAGAATCCCTTCAGACACACACACACACACTTCAGCTCTAGTCACCTGAATCCACTGCTGCTGCTTCACGTCGCCTTTATTCGTCTTCGCCTGGAAGTCTCTGCCGCCGTATTTCTGATCTTCGCTGATGCACTTGTTGTGGTTCTTGTAATCATCGCCCCTGCAGACACACACACACACACACGTCAGTCTGATTCAGAACACACACACACACACACCATCATCACGACTCACCTGAAGTCTTTTCCGCAGTCGATGCAGGACAGAACTTGACATCCGCGGCACTTCAGCAGGTGTTTCTCCACCTGAGCTTTCCTCAGAGACTCTCCGCAGGTGTCACACGTGAAGAACACCATCCTGACGACGATGACGATGAAGATGATGAAGAAGAGCAGCTGATCCTGAGAACATCATCATCATGGCCTTCAATCATACTGCATGTTCGTTTCATTCACCGTATTTTAATGCAAGATTGAGACTCGCTTCCATTTAATTTCTCTGCGCTTCATATTGAAAACTTATTAAAGTTCATTTCTGCCACAAAAGAAAAACATGTTCTGAAAGTCATTTTTAACTTTTAAATTTCTACTGAGGTAGGATGTCATAACTTTGACTTCTTTAATCAAATAATTGACATTTTGTAAGAATTTAATTTTTTTAAATCAAATAATTGACTTATGATTTAATAATTTCGACTTTTTAATCAAACAATATACTTTTGATGTCATAATTACGACTTTTGATGTCATACCACAGCATGGTGGTTTTTCTTATGTGGCAGAAATGGGCTTCCATATTAACTTGTATCTCTTGAATTATTTTACTGTATTGTAATGGTATTTTTCATCATTATTTTACTGTATTGTGATAATCATAATCACGGTCTGAAGCACAAACAGCTTTACTGGACTTTTATTCTTCCAGTTTTTTCCAGAGATCGGATCATGAATCGGAAGTCTCGCACATTCACAGAATATAACTCTTACGCGTTGTAAAATAATGTTTCTATCATGAATAAGTGGTTGATAATTGAGGCGTGTAGCTGTGATGCTGCACCTGATAGAGCAGAAGTGATTCTCTGATGATCCTGCAGCGGCTCGCGCGTGTTTCCTTCGCCGCAGATAACGAGCGGTAGGACTGGATTCTGATCCCGGTGCGGTTCTCCTGATCCGGTGATCGAGTCTCCGGTATCGACGGACTTCACGTTGCTCTCGGTCACGATGGAAGCGCGCGCGAGTGTCTTGAATCACGCGTCGCCGGTTACACACGAGCGCGTGGTGCAGCTCTGTTTTCACTCCGGACTGAAACACGAACATCAAATAATCCAGTTCCGCAAACACAATAAAAGTTAACAACGGACGGGGGTTTAGGACAAAAAAGAAAACATTTACATTTGTTACATAATATAGAATATGGAATTTATAAATGCCTAAAACAACAGTAAAAAGTTAGTATTATTTATAGTTTTTTTTTAATATTTTGAATCGTCTTGATAATATTTTCACATTTTCTTTTTAATTTTACTTTTTATTTTTAGCGTGCTTTTGTGATTTCATTAGTTTTGGGTTTGTTAATATTTGGGTTTAATTTAATTTGATTTCAGTTTGAGGTTTTATTTATTGACTGTTATTTCCATCATTTTAGTGCTTCAGTTTACACATAATTTAGTTGCAAATAACCCTGGGTGGAATATATAAATAAAATATAAATAAAAACAATAATCCAACTCATGACGGGATGCAGCATAAGGTGAATTATATCGTATTGTAACGAAAAATGTAATTATATTGTAATTATATTGGATGATCAAACAAAAGCCTTGCAATGATACAATTTATTCATAGAGTATATAGGTGTTAATGTATATATACTTAATCCTCTTTGTCCTGTGTGCGACACAAGGCATGTAAATGTATATATGTGTGTTCATTTTAGTTAAAACGGAGTAAAAACAAAAACACTTTTATTGTGGAAAAATGAAATGACGTCATCAGCGCGGCGCCTGTTCCTCCGAATGGAAGGTGAGAACGAGAATCTTTCTTCATTCTGCTTTAACACGCGCAGCTCCGCTCGTACTGTTGCTTTGACTGTATTATTATAATATAATTCTGTCTCATAGACACGAGTGTTCGTTATATGGCGGGGATGAATGGTGTTTAACACGCGCAGATGGACAGTGTGTGCAGTCACAGCGTGTTCGTGCTGCAGCAGCTCCAGGAGCAGCGCATTCAGGGTCTGCTGTGCGACTGCATGCTGGTGGTGAAGGGCGTCTGCTTCAAAGCCCACAAGAACGTGCTGGCGGCCTTCAGCGCCTACTTCCGGTAACACGTGACGTCACTTTAAAATGACTTCAAAGAGTTATGGAAATATTATTAATATTATATTATTATTAGCTCTATTGAGCTGAAACAAGGTTTTAAAATGAGTCTTTGGATCTTCTTCTCTGAATTGTCTCTCCTCAGCTCTCTGTTCCAGAACTCTCCGGCACAGAAGAACGATGTTTTCCATCTGGCTATTCAGGACGTGAGCGGCATCGGGCAGGTTCTGGACTACATGTACACGTCACACCTGGAGCTCAACCAGGACAATGTTCACACACTGATGGAGATCGCCCAGAGCCTGCAGGTCACAAACACTCTTCAGTTTCAACCCAACAACTTCCCAGAATATGTTCAGAACATTCCTGAAACATCTTTGAAGTTTGTTTTTTGGTCAGCCAGGAAAATTTACTTTACAGAAAATAGAACATTCTTTTTTAGGTTTGCAGAACATTTCCCTTAACGTTCAGGTAACGCTCAACTAACTTTCAGATAACGTTTCCTAACATTCAGGTTACGTTCAGATAACTTTCAGGTAACGTTCAGATAACTTTCAGGAAACATTTTCCTAACATTCAGGTAACTTTCAGATAACATTTCCCTAACGTTCTGGTAACCTTCCTCTAACGTTCAGGTAACGTTCACCTAACTTTCAGGTAACATTTCCCTAA
>NC_090221.1:38134240-38154240 GCF_024489055.1 Chanodichthys erythropterus
AACATGCTGGACACCGGTCAAAGGTGTGGAATAATTTAGATTTTATGATGTTTCCGAAAGAATCTCTTCTGTTCACAGAGACTGTTTATTTGATCAAAAATACAGTAAAACAGTGAAATATTATAATGTAAATCAGCTGTTTTCTATGTGAATATACAGTAAAGTGTAATTTATATCCTGTGATCAAAGCTGAATTTTCAGCATCAGTCTTCAGTGTCACATGATCCTTCAGAAATCATTCTGATATGATGATTTGATGCTCAAGAAACATTTATGATTATTAATGTTGAAAACAGTTCATATTTTGGTGGAAACCGTCATACATTTTATTTTTCAGGATTCTTTGATGAATAGAAAGTTCAAAGAAACAGCATTTATTTGATCTTTTGTAACATTATAAATGTCACTTTTGATCAGTTTAATGTATCCTTAAATTAACTTTTTTTAATCTTGCTGACTTGCAAACTTTTGAATTGTAATGTATCACGGTTTCCACAAAAATATGTGTTTTTAAAGAACAGTAATTATTTTCAGGCAGTATTGTAAGTTCAGTTGAGAAAAAGAACATTGAAATTATTACTTACCTCCTGAATAGATGTGAATGTCACGCTGAGGACAGATTTATTCAGGAGTAATGAATCACTGTAAAACATTCCGAGAAATATGAAACGTTTCCTGTCCTCATGACAGTATAAACCTGGTGTTTCTTCATCATGTGCTTTAAGCTTTACTGTTTTCAGCTGATACTGTCAACAAATACCTGACGGGATTCTGACTAAAACAGAAGTTTGATCAGGAACACAATAACACACACACGCTGATCTACAGCAGTTACACACATTCATCTGCAGTTCAAAATCAATCAGTTTTCTTTTTCTTTTTTTATGTCCATATCTTACATATTTAGGATATTTAAGCCTATTATGGCATTGGATTTGGTGAACACACACACTAAAATCACTACAGAAATAAACATGGCTCCAGAAATTCATCACCATAGTATAGAAGCCCATTTCTGCATAAGACAAAAAATAAAGCCTTGGTAAATCATAATTATGACATGAAAATTCAAAATTGACAATTAATGAGATTTGAAGAACAGTTGAAATTATGACATACTAATGAGATTATGATATCAAAATTGACATCAGAAAGTTGAAACTGTGACAGTCAAAGTTGAGATACTACATCATCATAATGAGATTAAACAGTTGACATTATGACCAAGTCAGAACTATGATGGAAGTCAGTTATGACTAGTCAATTTTGAGTGATGTCAACTTCTTATGACCATCTGTTTTATTAATTTTATTATGAATTACCATCTTGGCAGAAATGGGCTTCTGTAGGCTTGTCAGGTGGATCTTCCCTCAGATGCGTTTCGCAGCTGTTCGTCACTGATGTCAGACTCGTTACCGTCAGTCCTGCACCGCTGCTGAACAAACAGCATCTTAACGAACTTCTCACACCAATCAATCTAGAGTTCGACTGTGTGATTCGACTGGTATCATGAAATCACTGAACAGACCCCGGAGAGTTTGAACTGAGAACGGTTTATTGAATATGTTTTCACATGCTCCACATTCAGATGATTTGCTTCAGTTCCTTCAGCCGTCATACCAGTCCAGAAACAGCAGCGAGAACGAGCACATGACCAGGAAGAAGAGAATCCACACGCGGAAGCCGGCGTTGTTCTTGATGGCCTGAGAAACACGTGAAGAATCATGAACCACATACTGTAAGAACGCCACGACAACCACAAATAAAGCTGCAGATTCATTATTGCATTTCATTTTTTGATGAAAAACAGTTTATCAAAAGTCTCGATTTACTGACTCTAAAAATTGACAAATGAGTGTGGGAGCCCATTCCTCCCACAAAAAAAAAACAGTCATACTTTAATAAATCATATTTATACTAAATCATGATTACAAGACTAAAGTCAAAATTATAATCTAAAACATTTGTCAGAATTGTGACTTTTTAAGTCATAATTTCAACTTAGTATGTCAATTTTGACTCATATCATTTTAAGCCAAAATTTCTACTTTTTATCATAATTATGACAGCATGTAAATTTTGACTTTTGTCAATTTCAACTTTTTATGTCATAATTTAATCATGATTTACAAAAGCATGATTATTTTCTTGTAGAGGAAAATCTTACTTTAGGAAAGTGATTTATCGCGTGTGTGTGTGTGTGTGTGTGTGTGTGTTTGGTTTTCTTACCTCTCTAATATCTTCATTTCCTTCTTTCACATTTTCTGTTGCACCAACAACCAGTTGATGAATGCTGTCGATCTCAGTCTCCTGTAACACACACACGCACGCGAACACACACACGTGAACACACACACACACACACACACACACACAAGGGCTGTAAACACCATAAGCTGTTTTTTGTTAGAAAGATAAACGTTTTTAAAAGTTCAGTGTTTAGACGGGTCAGAATGATCCAGAGCTTTACTATGGGATTGAGGTTCCACCAAAGTTTTTCAGTCGCAGATCAAAAAAATAATAAGTGTGAATTGAAATTTTAAAAACGTGTAAAAATACATTGAACAAAACGTTGCAAAGTTATCAGAATAGCAAACGACGAGAGTAATAACAAGAAGCAAAACACTCGTTTTTGGTCAAAATTGAAAGATTTAAACTACAACATACGTGTGTTTTTGACTGATGACAGTGTTTTAGCTTGTGGGTTATTAAAATCACAATCATTTATTCTATTAAAGCTACACTAGAGCACTTTTTTGATTAAAAAAATTTAATTATTGAGAGTCATCAATCTTTCATCAATCTTCAAAACCATGAAAATACACTTTCATAAACCAATAAGAATGATTTATATTTCAGAGCTGTACACAGAGAACATGATAAAAACTGACCGTGGATCATTCAAAATAGAAAAAAAAGAGTTATTTATAACTAGAGAAGTGGAAGAACACCCAAAACAAAGATCTTTTGTAAGACGCATGCAGTGTTATTTTTCACCACTAGAGGGACGAAAGCTTTAAAACAGATATTACAGGCTATTCTCTCGCTGTTCCCTGAAAGGTCATGAACCCATCTGACCTGATGAAGGACTTTCTCAGCGAAGATTTCCTGCAGACGAGAGATTTCCACAACCTTCCCCTCGATCTGCCTGTAACACACACACACACACACACACACACTCTCAGTGTTATTCACTCATAATGCTGGATTGTAATTCTGTGTCTGATGACTCTAAACTGCACTGTAAAAATGATGTTTTGAAGCTGAATTCAGACTACTGAAGTATGTTTGACAAGAAAATACTATTTCAGTCTTTCCCTTTCAAACTTCAACGTGTTCCTTGCCGTTTCTTTGTAATTATTTGTGAAATTATTTGTGTTTCAAAGCCATTTTTTCAGTGTTTCTCAGTAAGAATGAATCATTTTCAGTCTGATCAACATTTCAATGATTGTGTGATCAATGATAATAACAGCAGAATGTCACCTGACTTCATCCAGCAGACTGTTCATCTCCCCGACCAGCCTCTGATTCTCCTGCTCGAACTAACACACACACACACACACACACACACACACACACACACACACACAAACACGCACACAGTGATTACTGCACCAGTGTGATGAAGAGTGTGTGTGTGTGTGTGTGTGTGTGTGTGTGTGTGTGTGTGTGTGTGTGTGTGTACCATCTGTATCTCCTCCGGTGAAAGGTCGTCTTCGACTCTGTTTTCCTCCCACAGATCCACATGACCGTCTGAAACGGGTTTCTCTGTAACACAAACTCTCATTACTCTTTCAGACCCCAAATATGACGGACACCTAAAATTTAAAAGGCAGCTGAATATTTTCATGTATAAAGACCCAAATATATTGTGAAGAAATATTATTATAAATGTGTAAAATATTTATTTTCTATTACATTACATCGTGTGTATGTGTGCGTGCGTGCGTGTGTGTGTGTGTGAGTGTGTGTATCTCAGTCTCACCGCTGTTCTCCTCTCCGTCGCTCTGGTGTTTGTCTTGACTGATCTGCTCCGGTTCTAATCTTGATCTGGAAACACATCCAGTGTGAATCGGCTCATGTTCATGTCAGTAATAATCACACTGAATGCGTCTTCATAAAACACGTGTTGTCTTACAGATTTTTCACATTTTAGTATTAAAAAAAGGTGCAAATCTATCAGTGCAGTGAGACAAAAATACATTCATATTGAAGTTACGTGTTTCTGATAAAACTATTATGTGAAGCTGTGGAGGGAATGAGTTATAATGTGTGTTAAAACTGATGAAACAGTTTGTGCTTATTTTACTCTTAATCACGTTACAATATGGCACATTTATGAAACATTTTGTGGCAAAAAAATCACCTGAGCCGCTGAAGTACATAAAACCTAAAAACTCTCATTTAAAGATGTGCATTTATTACATGGACGGAGTAAGAACAATAGTCATATATATATATCTATCATAGTCTAAATATGTATATGAAGGATAAAGTTTGAGTCTATGAAGCAAAGAAATATCCACAGAATGAACCTTAACTCTGTGATGAGAGTTTCTCTGTTAAATCAGTCGCTCAGAGCTTCAGAATCAGCAGAACAAAGAAAAAATGTTTTATTTCAAATGAAGTGTTATAAAATATTCAGTGTAAATAATTATAGTTATTAAGAATAGTGCACAGATTTCAAACATCAAGACATGCTGAGACAGAGAAACAGATCAAAGATTCACTGTTCAGAGAAGAAAAGTTCAGTATTAGTCGTGAAACTATAATATTCTAGAACAATCGTTCCATGTATTTGTATGATTTCATCACTAACACACAAACATGAAGATCATCAACTAACATTACTTTAAGCATTTTTAAATCTTGGTTTATGTAAATTGATTTATAATACTAAAATAAATTAATTAAGAACTAACATGATACCTCTTCAAATGAACATTAACGAACTAATGTGTGAAAAAGATATTCATTAATTCATGAGGCTTAATTTAGAATGAAACACGATCATGTTCATGTGGAGATGATGAATCTCCAGCAGAAGTGATGAAGATGTTATGATGTGTTTGTGTTTCTTGCACTTACAGTCTCTTCTTGTCTACGACTCTCTTCACACGTACGGCTCTCTGTTCAGAATACAGTTTACACACACCTGCACACACACACACATTATGAGCCGGTGTGTTATCATCTACACATGTGTGTGTGTGAGTGTGTGTCTGTACCTTTAAGATAACCCTCTATCAGATCCAGCACTGCTGCACGATGATCCTTCACCTGTGTGGAGACCTGCTGTTTGTTCACTAGACACACACACACACACACACATACCATCAACATCATACACTGATATTTGGCAACCAGAAAGTATCTTTAATTACACTGCCGTGTGAAGCGTGTGACGCAGTGAAGTGTGTGACGCAGTGAAGAGTGTGACGCAGTGAAGTGTGTGACGCGGTGAAGCGTGTGACGCGGTGAAGCGTGTGACGCGGTGAAGCGTGTGACGCGGTGAAGCGTGTGACGCGGTGAAGCGTGTGACGCGGTGAAGCGTGTGACGCGGTGAAGCGTGTGACGCGGTGAAGCGTGTGACGCGGTGAAGCGTGTGACGCAGTGAAGCGTGTGACGCGGTGAAGCGTGTGACGCGGTGAAGCGTGTGACGCGGTGAAGCGTGTGACGCGGTGAAGCGTGTGACGCAGTGAAGTGTGACGCAGTGAAGTGTGTGACGCAGTGAAGTGTGAGACGCAGTGAAGTGTGAGACGCAGTGAAGTGTGTGACGCAGTGAAGAGTGTGACGCAGTGAAGTGTGTGACGCAGTGAAGTGTGTGACGCAGTGAAGTGTGACGCAGTGAAGTGTGTGACGCAGTGAAGTGTGAGACGCAGTGAAGTGTGAGACGCAGTGAAGTGTGACGCAGTGAAGTGTGTGACGCAGTGAAGTGTGAGGCGCGGTGAAGTGTGAGGCGCGGTGAAGTGGCGCGGTGAAGTGTGTGACGCAGTGGTGTGGCGCGGTGAAGTGTGTGGCGCGGTGAAGTGTGTGGCGCGGTGAAGTGTGGCGCGGTGAAGTGTGGCGCGGTGAAGTGTGAGCGCGGTGAAGTGTGGCGCGGTGAAGTGTGTGACGCAGTGAAGAGTGTGGCGCGGTGAAGTGGCGCGGTGAAGTGTGTGGCGCGGTGGCGTGTGGCGCGGTGGCGTGTGGCGCGGTGAAGCGTGTGGCGCGGTGAAGCGTGTGGCGCGGTGAAGCGTGTGACGCGGTGGCGTGTGGCGCGGTGGCGTGTGGCGCGGTGAAGCGTGTGACGCGGTGAAGCGTGTGACGCGGTGAAGCGTGTGGCGCAGTGAAGTGTGAGCGCGGTGAAGTGTGAGGCGCGGTGAAGTGTGTGACGCAGTGAAGAGTGTGACGCGGTGAAGTGTGGCGCAGTGAAGTGTGTGGCGCGGTGAAGTGTGACGCGGTGAAGTGTGGCGCAGTGAAGTGTGAGGCGCGGTGAAGTGTGAGGCGCAGTGAAGTGTGGCGCGGTGAAGTGTGTGACGCAGTGAAGTGTGGCGCGGTGAAGTGTGACGCAGTGAAGTGTGACGCAGTGAAGTGTGTCGCAGTGAAGTGTGTGACTCAGTGAATTGTGTGACGCAGAGAAGTGTGTGACGCAGTGAAGTGTGTGACGCAGTGAAGTGTGAGACGCAGTGAAGTGTGACGCAGTGAAGTGTGTGACGCAGTGAAGAGTGTGACGCAGTGAAGAGTGTGACGCAGTGAAGTGTGTGACGCGGTGAAGCGTGTGACGCAGTGAAGCGTGTGGCGCTGTGTAGCGTGTGACGGGGTGTAGGGTGTGGCGCTGTGAAGCGTGTGGCGCGGTGGCGTGTGGCGCGGTGGCGTGTGGCGCGGTGAAGTGTGGCGCGGTGAAGTGTGGCGCGGTGAAGTGTGTGGCGCGGTGAAGTGTGAGGCGCGGTGAAGTGTGGCGCAGTGAAGTGTGTGGCGCGGTGAAGTGTGTGGCGCGGTGAAGTGTGGCGCGGTGAAGTGTGGCGCGGTGAAGTGTGGCGCGGTGAAGTGTGTGACGCAGTGAAGTGTGTGACGCGGTGAAGTGTGTGCGCAGGTGACGTGTGTGACGCAGTGACGTGTGGCGCAGTGAAGTGTGTGACGCAGTGAAGTGTGTGACGCGGTGAAGTGTGTGACGAGTGAAGTGTGACGCGGTGAAGTGTGACGCGGTGAAGTGTGGCGCGGTGAAGTGTGACGCGGTGAAGTGTGTGGCGCAGTGAAGTGTGTGGCGCGGTGAAGTGTGTGACGCGGTGAAGTGTGGCGCGGTGAAGTGTGTGGCGCGGTGAAGTGTGTGGCGCGGTGAAGTGTGTGACTCAGTGACGTGTGGCGCGGTGACGTGTAGCGCGGTGACGTGTAGCGCGGTGAAGAGTGTGTCGCGGTGAAGAGTGTGACGCGGTGAAGTGTGTGACGCGGTGAAGTGTGTGACGCGGTGAAGCGTGTGACGCGGTGAAGCGTGTGACGCGGTGAAGTGTGTGACGCGGTGAAGCGTGTGACGCGGTGAAGTGTGTGACGCGGTGAAGTGTGTGACGCGGTGAAGTGTGACGCAGTGAAGTGTGAGACGCAGTGAAGTGTGAGACGCAGTGAAGTGTGACGCAGTGAAGTGTGTGACGCAGTGAAGTGTGTGACGCAGTGAAGTGTGTGACTCAGTGACGTGTGACGCAGTGACGTGTGACGCAGTGACGTGTGACGCAGTGAAGTGTGTGACGCAGTGAAGAGTGTGACGCAGTGAAGAGTGTGACGCAGTGAAGTGTGTGACGCAGTGAAGAGTGTGACGCAGTGACGTGTGACGCAGTGAAGTGTGACGCAGTGAAGTGTGACGCAGTGAAGTGTGTGACGCAGTGAAGTGTGACGCAGTGAAGTGTGACGCAATGAAGTGTGTGACGCAGTGAAGTGTGACGCAGTGAAGTGTGACGCAGTGAAGTGTGACGCAATGAAGTGTGTGACGCAATGAAGTGTGACGCAGTGAAGTGTGACGCAGTGAAGTGTGACGCAATGAAGTGTGTGACGCAGTGAAGTGTGACGCAATGAAGTGTGTGACGCGGTGAAGTGTGGCGCGGTGAAGTGTGTGACGCGGTGAAGAGTGTGACGCAGTGAAGAGTGTGACGCGGTGGCGTGTGGCGCGGTGAAGTGTGACGCATTGAAGTGTGTGACGCAGTGAAGTGTGACGCAGTCAAATGTGTGACGCAGTGAAGTGTGTGGCGCGGTGAAGTGTGTGGCGCGGTGAAGAGTGTGGCGCGGTGAAGTGTGTGGCGCGGTGAAGTGTGTGGCGCGGTGAAGTGTGTGGCGCGGTGAAGTGTGGCGCGGTGAAGTGTGTGGCGCGGTGAAGTGTGTGACGCGGTGAAGTGTGTGGCGCGGTGAAGTGTGTGACGCGGTGAAGTGTGACGCGGTGAAGTGTGACGCAGTGAAGTGTGGCGCGGTGAAGTGTGGCGCAGTGAAGTGTGTGGCGCGGTGAAGAGTGTGGCGCGGTGAAGTGTGTGACGCGGTGAAGTGTGTGACGCGGTGAAGTGTGACGCGGTGAAGTGTGTGGCGCGGTGAAGTGTGAGGCGCGGTGAAGTGTGAGGCGCGGTGAAGTGTGACGCGGTGAAGTGTGTGGCGCGGTGAAGTGTGAGGCGCGGTGAAGTGTGAGGCGCGGTGAAGTGTGGCGCGGTGAAGTGTGTGGCGCGGTGAAGAGTGTGACGCAGTGAAGTGTGTGACGCGGTGAAGTGTGTGACGCGGTGAAGTGTGGCGCGGTGAAGTGTGTGGCGCGGTGAAGTGTGAGGCGCGGTGAAGTGTGACGCGGTGAAGTGTGTGGCGCGGTGAAGAGTGTGGCGCGGTGAAGAGTGTGGCGCGGTGAAGTGTGTGGCGCGGTGAAGCGTGTGGCGCGGTGGCGTGTGGCGCGGTGAAGCGTGTGGCGCGGTGGCGTGTGGCGCGGTGAAGCGTGTGGCGCGGTGAAGCGTGTGGCGCGGTGAAGCGTGTGACGCGGTGAAGCGTGTGGCGGTGAAGCGTGTGACGCGGTGAAGTGTGAGGCGCGGTGAAGTGTGAGGCGCGGTGAAGTGTGTGGCGCGGTGAAGAGTGTGGCGCGGTGAAGTGTGTGGCGCGGTGAAGTGTGTGGCGCGGTGAAGTGTGACGCGGTGAAGTGTGTGGCGCGGTGAAGTGTGAGGCGCGGTGAAGTGTGAGGCGCGGTGAAGTGTGGCGCGGTGAAGTGTGTGACGCGGTGAAGTGTGACGCGGTGAAGTGTGAGGCGCGGTGAAGTGTGGCGCGGTGAAGTGTGTGACGCGGTGAAGTGTGTGGCGCGGTGAAGTGTGTGGCGCGGTGAAGTGTGACGCGGTGAAGTGTGTGGCGCGGTGAAGTGTGAGGCGCGGTGAAGTGTGGCGCGGTGAAGTGTGTGGCGCGGTGAAGAGTGTGGCGCGGTGAAGAGTGTGGCGCGGTGAAGTGTGTGGCGCGGTGAAGTGTGTGGCGCGGTGAAGCGTGTGGCGCAGTGAAGCGTGTGACGCAGTGAAGCGTGTGACGCAGTGAAGCGTGTGACGCAGTGAAGCGTGTGACGCGGTGAAGCGTGTGGCGCAGTGAAGTGTGACGCGGTGAAGTGTGGCGCGGTGAAGTGTGTGGCGCGGTGAAGTGTGAGGCGCGGTGAAGTGTGGCGCGGTGAAGTGTGTGGCGCGGTGAAGTGTGTGGCGCGGTGAAGTGTGGCGCGGTGAAGTGTGACGCGGTGAAGTGTGGCGCGGTGAAGTGTGTGGCGCGGTGAAGTGTGTGGCGCGGTGAAGTGTGTGGCGCGGTGGCGTGTGTGGCGCGGTGGCGTGTGTGGCGCGGTGAAGTGTGTGGCGCGGTGAAGTGTGTGACGCGGTGAAGTGTGTGGCGCGGTGAAGTGTGACGCGGTGAAGTGTGACGCAGTGAAGTGTGACGCAGTGAAGTGTGACGCAGTGAAGTGTGTGACGCAGTGAAGTGTGTGACGCAGTGAAGTGTGACGCAGTGAAGTGTGACGCAGTGAAGTGTGTGACGCAGTGAAGTGTGTGACGCAGTGAAGTGTGTGACTCAGTGACGTGTGACGCAGTGACGTGTGACGCAGTGACGTGTGTGACGCAGTGAAGAGTGTGACGCGGTGAAGAGTGTGACGCGGTGAAGTGTGTGACGCGGTGAAGTGTGTGACGCGGTGAAGCGTGTGACGCGGTGAAGCGTGTGACGCGGTGAAGTGTGTGACGCGGTGAAGCGTGTGACGCGGTGAAGTGTGTGACGCGGTGAAGTGTGTGACGCGGTGAAGTGTGACGCAGTGAAGTGTGAGACGCAGTGAAGTGTGAGACGCAGTGAAGTGTGACGCAGTGAAGCGTGTGGCGCGGTGAAGTGTGTGGCGCGGTGAAGTGTGTGACTCAGTGGCGTGTGGCGCGGTGGCGTGTGACGCGGTGGCGTGTGGCGCGGTGAAGTGTGTGACGCGGTGAAGAGTGTGGCGCGGTGAAGAGTGTGGCGCGGTGAAGTGTGTGACGCGGTGAAGAGTGTGGCGCGGTGGCGTGTGACGCGGTGAAGTGTGGCGCGGTGAAGTGTGGCGCGGTGAAGTGTGTGGCGCGGTGAAGTGTGACGCGGTGAAGTGTGACGCAATGAAGTGTGTGGCGCGGTGAAGTGTGACGCGGTGAAGTGTGGCGCGGTGAAGTGTGACGCAATGAAGTGTGTGACGCAATGAAGTGTGACGCAGTGAAGTGTGGCGCGGTGAAGTGTGACGCAATGAAGTGTGTGGCGCGGTGAAGTGTGGCGCAGTGAAGTGTGGCGCGGTGAAGTGTGACGCAATGAAGTGTGTGACGCAATGAAGTGTGTGGCGCGGTGAAGTGTGACGCGGTGAAGTGTGACGCAATGAAGTGTGACGCAATGAAGTGTGTGACGCAATGAAGTGTGTGACGCAATGAAGTGTGTGGCGCGGTGAAGTGTGACGCGGTGAAGTGTGTGGCGCGGTGAAGAGTGTGGCGCGGTGAAGAGTGTGGCGCGGTGGCGTGTGGCGCGGTGAAGTGTGGCGCGGTGAAGTGTGTGGCGCGGTGAAGTGTGACGCGGTCAAATGTGTGACGCGGTGAAGTGTGTGGCGCGGTGAAGTGTGTGGCGCGGTGAAGAGTGTGGCGCGGTGAAGTGTGTGGCGCGGTGAAGTGTGTGGCGCGGTGAAGTGTGTGGCGCGGTGAAGTGTGGCGCGGTGAAGTGTGTGGCGCGGTGAAGTGTGTGGCGCGGTGAAGTGTGTGGCGCGGTGAAGTGTGTGACGCGGTGAAGTGTGGCGCGGTGAAGTGTGGCGCGGTGAAGTGTGGCGCGGTGAAGTGTGGCGCGGTGAAGTGTGGCGCGGTGAAGTGTGTGATGCAGTGAAGTGTGACGCAGTGAAGTGTGAGGCGCGGTGAAGTGTGTGGCGCGGTGGCGTGTGGCGCGGTGAAGTGTGTGGCGCGGTGAAGTGTGTGGCGCGGTGAAGTGTGTGACTCAGTGGCGTGTGGCGCGGTGGCGTGTGGCGCGGTGGCGTGTGGCGCGGTGAAGAGTGTGGCGCGGTGAAGAGTGTGGCGCGGTGAAGTGTGTGACGCGGTGAAGAGTGTGGCGCGGTGGCGTGTGGCGCGGTGAAGTGTGGCGCGGTGAAGAGTGTGGCGCGGTGAAGTGTGTGACGCGGTGAAGTGTGACGCAGTGTAGTGTGACTCAATGAAGTGTGTGACTCAGTTTAGTGTGACGCAGTGAAGTGTGACGCAGTGAAGTGTGACGCAATGAAGTGTGTGACGCAGTGAAGAGTGTGACGCAGTGAAGTGTGACGCAATGAAGTGTGTGACGCAGTGAAGAGTGTGACGCAGTGAAGTGTGTGACGCAGTGAAGTGTGACGCTGTGAAGTGTGACGCAGTGAAGTGTGACGCGGTGAAGTGTGGCGCGGTGAAGTGTGGCGCGGTGAAGTGTGTGGCGCGGTGAAGTGTGACGCGGTGAAGTGTGGCGCGGTGAAGTGTGTGGCGCGGTGAAGTGTGTGGCGCGGTGAAGTGTGTGACTCAGTGGCGTGTGGCGCGGTGGCGTGTGGCGCGGTGGCGTGTGGCGCGGTGAAGTGTGTGACGCGGTGAAGAGTGTGGCGCGGTGAAGAGTGTGGCGCGGTGAAGTGTGTGGCGCGGTGAAGAGTGTGGCGCGGTGGCGTGTGGCGCGGTGAAGTGTGGCGCGGTGAAGTGTGGCGCGGTGAAGTGTGTGGCGCGGTGAAGTGTGGCGCGGTGAAGTGTGGCGCAATGAAGTGTGTGGCGCGGTGAAGTGTGGCGCGGTGAAGTGTGTGGCGCGGTGAAGTGTGACGCAATGAAGTGTGTGACGCAATGAAGTGTGGCGCGGTGAAGTGTGGCGCAGTGAAGTGTGACGCAATGAAGTGTGTGACGCAGTGAAGTGTGACGCAGTGAAGTGTGACGCAGTGAAGTGTGACGCAATGAAGTGTGTGACTCAATGAAGTGTGTGACGCAGTGAAGTGTGACGCATTGAAGTGTGTAGCAATGAAGTGTGACGCAATGAAGTGTGTGACGCAATGAAGTGTGTGACGCAATGAAGTGTGTGACGCGGTGAAGTGTGGCGCGGTGAAGTGTGTGGCGCGGTGAAGAGTGTGGCGCGGTGAAGAGTGTGGCGCGGTGGCGTGTGACGCGGTGAAGTGTGGCGCGGTGAAGTGTGTGGCGCGGTGAAGTGTGACGCGGTCAAATGTGTGGCGCGGTGAAGTGTGTGGCGCGGTGAAGTGTGTGGCGCGGTGAAGAGTGTGACGCGGTGAAGTGTGTGGCGCGGTGAAGTGTGTGGCGCGGTGAAGTGTGTGACGCGGTGAAGTGTGACGCGGTGAAGTGTGTGGCGCGGTGAAGTGTGTGGCGCGGTGAAGTGTGTGGCGCGGTGAAGTGTGTGGCGCGGTGAAGTGTGGCGCGGTGAAGTGTGACGCGGTGAAGTGTGGCGCGGTGAAGTGTGGCGCGGTGAAGTGTGACGCGGTGAAGTGTGGCGCGGTGAAGTGTGTGGCGCGGTGAAGAGTGTGGCGCGGTGAAGTGTGACGCGGTGAAGTGTGTGACGCGGTGAAGTGTGTGGCGCGGTGAAGTGTGACGCGGTCAAATGTGTGACGCGGTGAAGTGTGTGGCGCGGTGAAGTGTGTGACGCGGTGAAGAGTGTGGCGCGGTGAAGTGTGTGGCGCGGTGAAGTGTGTGGCGCGGTGAAGTGTGTGGCGCGGTGAAGTGTGGCGCGGTGAAGTGTGTGGCGCGGTGAAGTGTGTGGCGCGGTGAAGTGTGTGGCGCGGTGAAGTGTGTGGCGCGGTGAAGTGTGACGCAGTGAAGTGTGACGCGGTGAAGTGTGACGCGGTGAAGTGTGTGACGCAGTGAAGTGTGACGCAATGAAGTGTGACGCAGTGAAGTGTGTGACGCAGTGAAGTGTGTGACGCAGTGAAGTGTGTGGCGCGGTGAAGTGTGTGACTCAGTGACGTGTGACGCGGTGGCGTGTGACGCGGTGGCGTGTGGCGCGGTGAAGTGTGTGGCGCGGTGAAGAGTGTGACGCGGTGAAGAGTGTGGCGCGGTGAAGTGTGTGACGCAGTGAAAGTGTGGCGCAGTGACGTGTGACGCGGTGAAGTGTGACGCAGTGAAGTGTGACGCAGTGAAGTGTGTGACGCAGTGAAGTGTGACGCAGTGAAGTGTGACGCAATGAAGTGTGTGACGCAGTGAAGTGTGACGCAGTGAAGTGTGACGCAGTGAAGTGTGACGCAATGAAGTGTGTGACGCAATGAAGTGTGACGCAGTGAAGTGTGACGCAGTGAAGTGTGACGCAGTGAAGTGTGTGACGCAGTGAAGTGTGACGCAGTGAAGTGTGACGCAGTGAAGTGTGACGCAATGAAGTGTGTGACGCAATGAAGTGTGTGACGCAGTGAAGTGTGACGCAGTGAAGTGTGACGCAGTGAAGTGTGACGCAATGAAGTGTGTGACGCAATGAAGTGTGTGACGCAATGAAGTGTGTGACGCAATGAAGTGTGTGACGCAGTGAAGTGTGACGCAGTGAAGTGTGTGACGCAGTGAAGAGTGTGACGCAGTGAAGAGTGTGACGCAGTGACGTGTGACGCAGTGAAGTGTGACGCAGTGAAGTGTGTGACGCAGTGAAGTGTGACGCAGTCAAATGTGTGACGCAGTGAAGTGTGTGACGCAGTGAAGTGTGTGACGCAGTGAAGAGTGTGACGCAGTGAAGTGTGTGACGCAGTGAAGTGTGTGACGCAGTGAAGTGTGTGACGCAGTGAAGTGTGACGCGGTGAAGTGTGTGGCGCGGTGAAGTGTGTGACGCAGTGAAGTGTGTGACGCAGTGAAGTGTGTGCCGCAGTGAAGTGTGACGCAGTGAAGTGTGACGCAGTGAAGTGTGACGCAGTGAAGTGTGACGCAGTGAAGTGTGACGCAGTGAAGTGTGTGATGCAGTGAAGTGTGACGCAGTGAAGTGTGTGACGCAGTGAAGTGTGTGACGCAGTGACGTGTGACGCAGTGAAGTGTGTGACGCAGTGAAGTGTGTGACGCAGTGAAGTGTGTGACTCAGTGACGTGTGACGCAGTGACGTGTGACGCAGTGACGTGTGACGCAGTGAAGTGTGTGACGCAGTGAAGAGTGTGACGCAGTGAAGTGTGTGACGCAGTGAAGTGTGTGACGCAGTGAAGTGTGTGACGCAGTGAAGTGTGTGACGCAGTGAAGTGTGTGACGCAGTGAAGTGTGTGACGCAGTGAAGTGTGACGCAGTGAAGTGTGACGCAGTGAAGTGTGACGCAGTGAAGTGTGACGCAGTGAAGTGTGACGCAGTGAAGTGTGACGCAGTGAAGTGTGTGACGCAGTGAAGTGTGTGATGCGGTGAACTGTGACGCGGTGAAGTGTGATGCGGTGAAGTGTGATGCGGTGAAGTGTGATGCGGTGAAGTGTGATGCGGTGAAGTGTGTGACGCAGTGAAGTGTGAGACGCAGTGACGTGTGACGCAGTGACGTGTGACGCAGTGACGTGTGACGCAGTGACGTGTGACGCAGTGAAGTGTGACGCAGTGAAGTGTGTGACGCAGTGCCGTGTGAAGTGTGAAGTGTGACGCGGTGAAGTGTGATGCGGTGAAGTGTGACGCAGTGAAGTGTGATGCGGTGAAGTGTGATGCGGTGAAGTGTGTGACGCAGTGAAGTGTGAGACGCAGTGAAGTGTGACGCAGTGAAGTGTGACGCAGTGAAGTGTGTGACGCAGTGAAGTGTGTGACGCAGTGAAGTGTGACGCAGTGAAGTGTGTGACGCAGTGAAGTGTGTGACGCAGTGAAGTGTGACGCAGTGAAGTGTGTGACGCAGTGAAGTGTGAAGTGTGTGACGCAGTGAAGTGTGACGCAGTGAAGTGTGTGACGCAGTGAAGTGTGACGCAGTGAAGTGTGTGACGCAGTGAAGTGTGACGCAGTGAAGTGTGTGACGCAGTGAAGTGTGACGCAGTGAAGTGTGTGACGCAGTGAAGTGTGACGCAGTGAAGTGTGTGACGCAGTGAAGTGTGACGCAGTGAAGTGTGTGACGCAGTGAAGTGTGACGCAGTGAAGTGTGACGCAGTGAAGTGTGTGACGCAGTGAAGTGTGTGACGCAGTGAAGTGTGTGACGCAGTGAAGTGTGAGACGCAGTGAAGTGTGACGCAGTGAAGTGTGTGACGTACTCTCAGATCGCAGCTGGCCGATGGCGTCTGAGCAGGTCCTCATGAAGATCTGAGCATCCTGGTCGATTTGATCTCTCTCGCTGTCCGTCATCCGGGACACGTCCGAACACAACACACTGCACACACACACACAGACGTGTTGTTAACGGGATTCATTCACGATGATTAAAGTTAGTCACCGAATGGATCAGATGACGTTCACTGACCTGCCGGCGTTCACATAGTCCTTCCTGTGCTGCAGCAGAAAGTCCTTCAGCTTTGAGATGTTTGAAATCTACAGAATAAAGAGCAGAAATATCAGATGTTTATAAAGCGCTGCATCAATATTAATTCAAGAGAAATGACAGCACAACCTGAAAGTGACCCACACACACACTGAGACCGACAGACGGAGTAAAGAGATGTTTTGCTAACGTTGCTGAAATGTTTCTGCTCCTTTAATAACAGCAATTATGTAATTGCTGCAGTTGTAGAATTTGACCTGAACAGAATCACTTAATAGTGACTCAAACACACACACACACACACACACACACAGGTGAAACACACTCATGACATCAGCGGAGGTCTAATCCTGGCGGCTGGAACAACACCATCAGACGGGTCAGAGGTCAGAGGTCGGCCGCTGTTCACAGATTTCGCTTTAAGAAATCAAACGTTCCCAGCAGCAGCTTTGAGCCTCAAAAGAGTGTCTGTGATTCATCTGAACGTCTGACAGCAAGAACCAGACAGAAACAAAACAGAGACCTCAAGATCACATGACCACTGACAAATCACATGACTACAGACGGACAGACAGACAGCCTGTGTCTGTCACTGATGCTCATGTCAATCCATCTCTTCTGGGAAGATCCAGCAGATGCTGAACAGGGATGTAGGATTTGATCCCATTCAGACTCAGAGCATCAGTGAGTCACTCCACAGATTCTGTCCTCACCAGCAGAGAGCAGCAGTGACCCGCCGTCATCTGAACGAGTGTGTGTGTGCGTGTGTGTGTGTGTGTGTGTGTGTGTGTGTGTGTGTGTGTGTGTGTGTGTGTGTGTGTGTGTGATTCCCGCAGTGGGCCTGGAGGCCTTGCAGGAGGGCAGAGGGATCAATTGCTCTGGTAATTTAAGAGCCTAAAGAGCAAGTAATACCTAAACAATGAGCCCAGCGAGCGTGTGTGTGTGAGTGTGTGTGTGTGTGTGTGTGTGTGTGTGTGTGTGTGTGTGTGTGTGTGTGTGTGTGTGTGTGTGTGTGTGTGTGTGAGTGCTTTTGTTTATATTACATTGTGGGGACCAAATGTCCCCATGATGTAATATAAACCTGAGTTCACCTACATCGTGGGGACCAGCCAGCGGTCCCCACAATGTAAATGGGTTTATAAATCATATAGAATGAGTTTTTGTGAAAAAGTAAAAGTTTGCACAGTTTCCTGTGAGGGTTAGGTTTAGGGGTAGGGGCAGGGTAGGGGGATAGAATGTACAGTTTGTTCAGTGTAAAATGCATTGAAGTCTATGGAAAGTCCCCACAATTCACAAAAACAAACATGTGTGTGTGTGTGTGTGTGTGTGTGTGTGTGTGTGTGTGAGTGTGTGTTGGGGGCTAAAGGAGACAGTCTGCCTGGCTACATTTAATCTCATCATCAGAGACCCTCCGTTTACCTCACACACACACTCACACACACACACACACACACACACACGGAGCGAGTGTAAAGGTGGATTCTGTGAAGTCACGCGTCCGTTCACTTTTCCTCTGACCACGTCGCCATAGAAACCTGATAGCGATCATTGGTGACAGGGTTTGGGTCAGTTTGGGGTTTTCGTCGCCGGTTCAGTTTCCACTCGAGGGAGGAATCGTTCCCGTGGTACAATACTCTCTTTATGAGTCCGACAAACGCTTTATGATGTTCCACTTTATTGGGCTTTTGAAGCCGCAGGATTAAAGGTGACTGTAGTTTAACACAGAGAACTTAAACACGAGCACACAAACACAAATCATGTTTCACAACCACTGAAATACCATATCAACACCAGAGAGAAAATCATGCTTCAGCAAATCAGAATTATGACATAAATAGTCAAAATTATACTCATGAGATGAAAAGTTGAAATTATGATTTAAAAAAATTCGAAATTGACAAAACATCATCATGAGACAGTCAAAATGTTATAAAAAGGTCATAATTACGAGATAAAAAGCTGAAATTATGACATACTAAAAAAACTGAAATATATCGATTGAAATATATAAATTGATATATCATAATATTTAAATGATAATAATAGTGATAATTATGACTTAGAATCCCAACTGTTTAAACATCACAATTGTAATTTATATAAAAGCATGATTTTCCTCTTCCACAGAAAACAGATCTGAATCCAGCGTCGCTCGTACATGAACCCGCGCTCATGATGAATGACGCACTCGTTTGTTAATCTTAGAAACGAATGTGTTTACAATTCACTTATTGCCGTTATTGAATGAATTTACCCCGAGAGCTCAAAGAGTTTGTGTTGAATTTGCAGAGCTGATTAAAGTGATTCAGTGTTTACAAAAGATTCATTCAGAAAACCCACCGCGAGCTGATTGAACCAACAACACAAACACAAACATCATCATCATCATCATCATCAGAGAACATCAGGCAGTGATTTCACCTGAGCCGCCCGTCACTGGAGACGGCAGCAAATCACATTCAGCAGTTTCTCCTGCAGAACTAAATAAACTCATATGATGTTTTTGTTCTCAGATGTTGATCATGAAGAAATAAAGTACAGGAGCTCTGACAGAACCCAGAGAGGGTTATTGAACAAAACCTCACAGGTTTCATAATGCTCAACTTCACCACATAACAAATTAATAATAACACTTTATACAACTACTATAAGTATAATTTTATCCGCACACATGCAGTACACTTACGTAAGGCCACAGACACTATATATCAAATCTCAACTGCGTGTTTGTTTATATTGTAGAAAAATGTAACTATATTACCGTCAAGATCTAACCTGATAAATGTGACTATAAGGCTCAAATATATTAAGATGTTATAAACATTAACATCAGGATTTTGTGAATTATGAAAATCTCTACACAAATAAATGTGACTTGAATTGATTCACAAACACATCAGCCTTTTTCTGACACTCATCCACACTTCAACATACTAGATCAAAATTATGGCATACTAAATACAAATTATGACATAGAAATTAATCATTAAAAAGTCAAAATTATGAGATGAAAAGTCAATTATGAGATAAAGTCAAAAAGTCAAAATTATGAGATAAAAATTCTGATAAAAAGTCATAATTACAAAAAGTCAGATAAAAAGTCATAATTATGAGATAGTCAAATAAAAAGTCAAAACTATGAGATAAAAAGTAAATTATGAGATAAAAATTCAGATAAAAAGTCATAATTACGAGATAAAGTCAGAATGAGACAAAAGTCATAATTATGAGACAAAATGTCAGACAAAGTCAAAATTATGAGAAACTCAGATAAAAAAGTCATAATGAGACAAAAGTCAATTATGAGACATAAAAAATCTAAATTATGAGATAATATGTCAGATAAAAAGTCATAATTATGAGATAAAAAGACAGATAAAGTCATAATGAGGCAAAAGTCAATTATGAGACAAACAAAATTTGAGATAATAAGTCAGATAAAAAGTCATAATTATGAGATAAAAAAATCTAAATTATGAGATAATATGTCAGATAAAAAGTCATAATTATGAGATAAAAAGACAGATAAAGTCATAATGAGGCAAAAGTCAATTATGAGACAAACAAAATTTGAGATAATAAGTCAGATAAAAAGTCATAATTATGAGATAAAAAGACAGATAAAGTTAAAATTATGAGATAAAACGTCAGACAGATAAAAACACAATGATGAGAGACAGATAAAGTCATAACTCCACTGCAGATCATCAGCTCAGATCAAGCACGCATCACGCCGCTTTAGAGGCTCGGCTCTGGATTTGACAGTTTCAACATTCATCAAAACATCTTCCAACTATAATGAAGAGATTCTGTGAGCGGAACGACTGGAGACGCTCTGGAGTCAGAGGTCAATACTTGAGAAGACGGACACAAAAATGACCTTTCTGGATCCAAATAAACACTTCGGAATGACTAAATAGATTCAGAACAGCTGCATCTTTATATATTTTTGTCAGAGTTCGGTTAATTTTTCACTAAATCTGTGTGTGCTGATCACATTCATTATAGTAATCATAATCTGAATAAATTCACTTTCCTCACATCGCCTGCGAAACTTCAGCAAGTTCTGCTGGTGAATCCAAACACGCCAATAACACGGAGAAACGGGTGTTCAAGACATCTGCCAAAGAATCACAACAGAGCGGTTTATTTTTCAGGTTCAGATC
>NC_090221.1:38159240-38204240 GCF_024489055.1 Chanodichthys erythropterus
CAGACTAAAGGAGGGAACTCATTTTGAAATTACATATATGTGTGAGTGTGTGTGTGTGTGTGTGTGTGTGTGTGTATGTGCATATATAAATAGATATATATTAATATGTCAGTCTCTCTTGACAGCAGTCGTTTACAGTAAACTGTGTTTCTCTCAGATGTTTGATCTCAGGTTCAGTAAAGGAGCGAGTGTGAGTCTGCCAAACTCTAACAGAGAGAGACGCCCTTCCCAGCATGCACTGGGGCTGAAAAGAAGGCTCTTTCATGCCTCGACTGGGCCTGTGTCTCATAAGATAGATTTTTGTCATCATTTAGAAACCCTCATAATGTTAGATCCAACTAAAACATTCCATGAATGATGTATAAATCATGTTTTGAGAACATTATTAAAGACCAGATAACGCTGAACGAAAGTTCTACTAACGTTACTGGAAGAACGTTTGTTCATTACTTTGAGAGAACCTTGAGAGAACGTTTCCTGTTCGCTGCGTCAGTGACGTTGATTGTTGCGTCAGCTGATAATACGGTTCAAGATTTACTGTCTCACTGAAGCAGTAAAGAGAAATAACACGATTCAAAATGGAAAATGCGAGCAGACAGTACTGTATAAAAGACTAATTACCGCAGGCTCATTAGAGCTGTGAGAGACTGAAATTAGAAACAACATTTCCAGACTCTCACAGACCAAAAGAAGGTTTAAAACATTGAAGATCAAGTTCCTTCACAAACTCTCGCTGTTCAGCAAATGAAGCGATGAGAACATGTAACATTTAAAAACAAAAACATCTAGATTAGTCTGTCACTGACTGAAATCTGGCAGTCGCGACGGTCTTCAGAAAACGGCAGAGCAAATTGCCTCTCCAATGAAACAGGATCTGAGCTCTAATTAACCCTTACAGAAAATGCCATTTTATTTTTTGCATGGTTTCCTCTGGCATTCCTGTATAATGTGGCTCTCGGGGCTTTGATGTGAAGCTGCTCTAAATGACGCCTTTCATCGTTCCATCGCTCCGCGTCAGCGTCACTCTCGACAAACACGATCGCTGAAACTGAAATTAAGACACCGAGAGACACGGAATGAAGGTTTCTCTGCGCTGTCAGCCTTCATCTGCTGCTTCAGCATCACATCTGGAGCCGTCCACACATCCAGACGCTCCGCGAGCAACAGAACGATCAGTTTGGGGTGAACTGTCCCTTTAAATGTGAGTATTGTGCTGTTAAACAGAATCTGAAATGTGGAAACATGCTTTCAATCAGGTCCAGGTGACGTTATCATGCTCAGTTACGCACAGAGTAATTCATTAGTTCTGCTAAATATGACCGAACCAAAGAGACGAGCCGTCAGAGGACCTGAAGGAGAACAAGCGGTTTTCAAAGGTGAGAAGAACCTAAACACACACACACACACACACACACACACTTCAGCGGCCTCAAATCGATTAAATATTACCCTCATATTTTAATATCATCCTCGTGTTGTACTCATGAAGGTTCATATTTAGCTTCTCTGCCGGATTAGCTTGGAATTGTAATTCTCCCTGACGAAGAGTTGAACCTGAAAACGTTTGGCACTTCTTTCCTTTTCTTCTTTTTGCTTCTGAATTGTGAAACTGAAAGACGCATTTTCTTTCTTTAAAGCTGCTTTGAAATAATATGTATTGTGCAAAAACACTGTAATAAACTTGCAGTGAATCAGAAAATCATATAAATCAGACTTTATCAAAACTACACAGAGACGTGGTAACCGTTACCGTTGCCCACAGCAACCACCTCCCTTAGCAACAGCCCCTCCCAGCACATGTATGATGTACTCAATGAGCATCAGATAAAGTGACACGCCCACAGGATCTGACACGCCCCCTCTGAGCTCATCTGCTTCATTGGGCCCTCAGGGGCCTCTGGGACACAAACAATCACCTGAGCATAATTCAGTCAAACACTCACTGAATTACTGATTCTCTGATCTCAAATCACTTCATCCTTCTGTATGAAGAGCCAATCTCAACATGAGAGTCGGGCTTGTGACCCAAAGGTCGTGGGTTCGAGTCTCAGTACCAGCAGAACAGCGCTCGCCACACACACACACACACACACACTCAGATGGAGTTAATGTACCGTTTTATCTCTTGTAACTCGAGCGTGTCAAAGGGAGCAGCAGAGACTGATCTTAGAAATGTTGAATATAAATAAATAAGTCATCTTAACTGCTGGATTTTGTCTCAGTAGACTCGAAGCTCGACCCTGATGAGGATGAAATTAAAGGCGGTTTCCGCAGGAAGGAAAACAGGATCACATCAGATCAGAGAAACACACCGTACTGCTCACGAGAAACAACAAACTAAACAGTCCGACAACAGCTTCATCTCATAAAGCCAGAAACGTTTTTTATTGGTTATGTGAACGTTAAGGGAACATTCAAACATTATGGGGATGTTACTTTTGAATGTTCTCTGAATGTTCTGAAACAAGTACAAACAAACATTAAACAAACGTCCAACTAAAAAGTTCCAGAAAAAAACATTCCATGAACAATAAATAATGTTTTTGTGCTAACATCATTAAAGGGTTAGTTCACCCAAAAATGATAAATCTGTCATTAGTTACTCTCCCTCATGTCGTTCCACACCTTGTTCATCTTCAGAACACAAATTAAGATGTTTTTGATGAAATCCGATGGCTCAGTGAGGCCTGAGCAATGACATTTCCTCTCTCAAGATCCATTAATGTACTAAAAACATATTTAAATCAGGTCATGTGAGTACAGTGGTTCAATATTAATATTATAAAGCCACCAGAATATTTTTTTGATGCGCCAAAAAAACAAAATAACGATGGCCGATTTCAAAGCACTGCTTCGGAGCTTTACGAATCGAATCAGTGACTCGATTTTGTTTTTCGGGTGAACTAACCTTTTAAAGACCAGATAACTTTGAACGAACGTTACGGGAATACCATTCATTGCGGTACTGTTCATAACTTTGTGAGGATCTTGCCACAACATCAGTCAGCCCTGAGGACGTTCCCTGTTAGATGGACATCAGATGAACAGCCCTCTCAGACAGCAACATAGTGTGGCCCAGACCCGGCCCAGATCTGGTACATGTGGATTACACGCGGATCAGATGTGGGCCGGTTCTGGGCCGACATTATGTTGCTGTCAGGGCTTACATGTTGAGCTCATGTGGAAGCTGCAGGTTCGAGTCTGGCCTGCGTCATGTGATGCTCCCATCTCTCCTGCTGTGAAGGCCTGTCTTTATAGAGCTGATGGAGAAATATAGAAATACTGAAAAGAGACGACAGGAATAGTGTTTAAAGAATAATATTTATTGGGACAGGATCATTTTATTAAGATGCACTGAAGTTTATAGATGTAATTTTGAATAGCCGAAATGACATGAATTGTAAACTTCAATAAACATTTACAGAACTTTCAGAATCTGATATTGTATTTATATAGCACTTTTTCAGGATTCCTGTGTGTGTGTGTGTGTGTGTGTGTGTGTGTGTGTGTGTGTGTGTGTGTGTGTGTGTGTGTGTGTGTGTGCTGTCAAGATCAAACGCGTTTAGCAGCACAAATGTGCAGCAGTTACAGCCTCTGTGAATCACACACACATGTTGGTACACCTGTCATCATGAGGACTTTCCACAGGCGTAATGGTTTCAGTACTGAGCTAATCATATTTTCTATTCCCTATTAGCACAGCGTAACCCTAACAGAAAACACAACTACCACTTTGACTCTTCAAAAGGTTCATAAAGAGATCATAAAACTAATCCAAATGAACAGAGTGGTTCAGTCCAAATTTTCTGAGGAGACTCGATCACTTTATATGATGAACAGACTGAATTTAGGCTTTTATTCACATGTAAACACTGATCAGTGAACATAAACAGATGCTCAACCGAACCTGATTGACGCACGAGAACAAACCTCTTGCTGAAGCTCTGCGTCGCACGAGAATGACCCTCTCTGGTTCTCACACGTCACGCAAACATGCTTGAGCTTCCGTTTACCGCAACTGATCAGCTGATGAATGTTTATATGTGAATAAAAGACTACATTTAATTTATTCATCACATAAGGTGATGATGGAGTCTCTTCAGAAAATTGGACTAAACCGCACAATTCATATGGATTAGTTTCACGATCTCTTTATGAATGTTTTGAAGCGTGGCAGCTGTGCAGCTCTCAATGGAGGGACAGAAATCTTCTAGATTTCATCAAAAAGATCTTCATTTGTGTTCTGAAGATGAAGGTCTGAAACATTACACAATGTTAGATGATCATTCAAACAAAACGTTTTAGAAAAAATAGCTCCGTGAACAATGTATAAACAATGTTTTTGTGCAAACGTTTTCATAACATTATTAAAGACCACATAACTTTGAACACACGTTCTATTAACGTTACTGGAAGAACATATCATAGACTTGTATTGTTTAGATATAAAGTTACTACAGGCTAACATAAACACTAAAGGAACACATGAAAGCTCCACATGATTTATTTAATTTCTCACTAAAGGGAGGTTTCCTCAGATTAACTCACTTCTGGAGACAATTTTGTCCCTAAAGTATAACCAAGTAGCCTATAGTTAAACTTTACACCCCCACCGACTGCTGCTGCACAACAATAATTGGTTTGGACATAATTTACTGCACACTTGGTAATGAAGCATTTCAGCATCTGATAGAAATCAAAGGCCCTCAGGCTGCTGCGTCCATGAGCGAGAGACCTCCGCACGGATCTGTTTATTGAAAACATGGGAAAGGACATTTACAGCAATACCACAGTTATACCCACCTTCTGTGTCATGAACGTCACAGCGGCTGAACACCACAACCCTTAAGAGTCAGAAGATCCATTACACAGTCACTGTAAAATCAAAATGGACAATTCTTGTTTCTTATGGAATATTTCAGTGTTTATTGTAAATGATTTATCGCTGCACATCATCATTATTGTGTTAAATTCATGTTCTGGTAATCTTGAATCAGCATCTCTTCTCTTCTCTGATGATGAGGGTGGGGCAACCTGTCACTCACATGAGATCCACCAATAGCAAACCACAACCATCCAATCAATTCCCCACAGACTAAATCAAGCCCCGCCCTACATTTGTTCTTGTTCCTGAAGCGTTTTCGGAGTTTGGGTTCTGTCGCCTCTGGCTCACTTAAAGTGTTAATTCACACAAAAATGAAATTTCTGTCATTAATTACTCACCCCCGTGTCTTTCCACACCTGTAAAACCTTTGTTCATCTTCAGAACACAAATTAAAATAATCCTCAATTGAAATCAACAAAATTACTACATTCAATGTCCAGAAAAGTAGTAAAAACAGTCATGTGACTGCAGTGGTTCAACCTTAATGATATGAAGAGATGAGAATACATTTTGTGCACAAAAACAAAACAAAAATAATGTCTTTATTCTACAACATCTCACTCTCTCTCACACACACACACACACACAGGTTTGCTATCTCTATAAACTGTACATTCTCTCCTCCTACACTTCCTCTACTCCTAACCATCACTGTCTGCATTCTTACATTTATAATAAAACATTGTTTAGTGTGTTTTTAAAGCTATTTTAAATATGAAGACTCATGAAATGTCCTCATATTTCATGTTTACGTCGTAATATCAGTGTAATACCCATGTCATTATACACATTTGTGACACACACACACACACACACACACACACACAGAGTGATGTCAGGAAAATGAGTCCATGCTGTTGTCAAGGTCAGTTGTGTGTGTAATTGAGCGCTGAGGGTGAGAATATAAACACACACACTAAATCACAGGCGTTTATCGGCTCACGTTACAATAACAAACCAGGAGAAACAGTTTGATTTACTTTACCTCTGACCGCCGATCCGCACTGCTGACCGAAGCACATCGTCATGGAGACCTGCAACCACTGAGAGGAGACAGAAGAGAAAACATCAGAAGTTTGAGATGTTCAGAATCTTTAAATAATAGTTCTGTATTCGTCTAATAAGGACAGAACACGTTCTGTGAAATGTGACTTCTTTTGTTTTGAAACAAGCAACATTTAAAAACGTACATAACTTTGAACAAACGTTCTGTTAATGTTACAGGAAGAATGTTTGTTCATTACTTTGAGAGAACCTTGACAGAACGTTCTGAGAACGTTTCCTGTTAGCTGGGTATTTCCTGTACAGACAGGAAGTCTAAACCGAGAGAAGAACATGTGATAGTGGTTGGACAGTAAATGGGTTCCATTAAAGATCAGCTCCTGTGACCCAACAAACAACACACACACTCACACACACACACACACACACACACACACACACACACACACACACACACACACACACACACACACACACAGGAATCAATAAACTCTGAGGCCATAGAGAGAAACTCAAATCATGTATATCTATGTAGTGAATATTTCATTTTTATGAAGTTTTAGTAAGTAAAATATTGGTAAAACTTCATTAAGACTCTCCTGCTGCTATCATCTGTTTTTGCTCAGATAGGTGAATGTGTGTGTGTGTGTGTGTGTGTGTGTGTGTGTGTGTGTGTGTGTGTGTGTGTGTGTGTGTGTGTGTGTGTGTGAGAGAGAGAGAGAGTAATAAGATGAAGCAAGGCTGAAGTCTTCATCAGTAAATCGCTACAATAGGGAACATTCATTATTGTACAATAACGTCAACCGAGAAAATCATATTTCAGCATGAAGATAATACAGATGACACAGAGATGTAGAATCAGTTCAAATGTATTCAAACGTCAGCAAATAAATGATGTTTTTACTGAGAACATATAGAAATTATCAACCTTATTACTGTTGAACTATACATTACTCCATGTCTCCACTTTTCAAAAGGCTTATGAATCACACAGAATGAGTTTTTGTGAGAAAGTAAAAGTTTCCTGTGATGGTTAGGGGGAGAGAAAATACAGTTTAAATACAGTATAAAAACCATTACGCCTATGGAATGACCCCCAAAACACAAAACAAACCTGTGTGTGTGTGTGTGTGTGTGTGTGTGTGTGTGTGTGTGTGTGTGTGTGTGTGTGTGTGTGTGTGTGTGTGTGTGTGTGTGTGTGTGAGTGTGTTTGTAATGCTTCTCAGATTCAATCTTGATTAATATCAAACCACTAATAATATCACACATACAGATATTTCAGCCATAATCTGCTCATGGATTATGATGAAGTTGTTTAAATCCACATCACTGTTATATTTATATTGAAATTGAATAATTTTATTTGTTAATGATGTCAAAAGTTGTTTTAAGGGACTTGGATGAACTCAACAGAATACAATAGATTTCCCCATGAAATTAATTAATTGTACTGTTGTGTGCAAATTTATCATTCATTTCTGCTTTTCTGTTTTACATTTGCAATTTTCATATATTTTATTGAAAGTCTGAACATAAAAAAAAAAGTCAGTTGCATCAAATCACAGATTAGTCTAATTTAATTCTAAAAACTAAGATTAGAGACCTGAAATCACTTCACTGAGTTTCATCTTTCTTAAAATAAAGGTTCTCTGTTGGCATTGATGAAAAACCTTTAACATCATGAACCCTTCCAAAGGTTCTTTCGATTATTGAAATATTCTTCACAAGAAAAATAGTCTTTTAAGAACTTCACTGAAAGTGAACCACAAATAAAACACCTCTCTCTCTCTCTCTCTCTCACACACACACACACAAATAAACGTGAATTTGTAGTGTTGACTTTTACAATTAGCCTTGTAATAGAAATATATCGCTGTGACGGCGTTTTAATGCATTCCGTTAAACGCCTCAGTCAGATCATCAGAGGAGCCGCTGGTTAATGGAAGGAGGATTTATCGACGGAAAGACAGTGGAGGAAATGAAACCCGTTTATTTTTCAGCATCCCTAAATCCTGTAGCAATTAATCTGCCCAATTTGATTACGAACTGCGCAAATTAAACAATAAAGAGCTGTCTAATGAGGAATTAATTATGGGGCGCGCGGGGTTCGAGGGGCGGGAATGTGAGCCCGCGAAACTGCGCCGCGCGAGACAAACTGCCGCGCGCTCAATGTGCGGCGGGACTGATAGCGGCTCTCGAGCTGATCGTAAAGATGAGCCGAAATCAATCGCGCTTTAACGGCCTCATTAACTCGCCGGCGGCGGCTGACCTCACGCGCAGATGGAAAGCAGAAGCTGAAAACGGATTTATCGCTGTAATAGTGTACATCGCTGAACTCCCGAGGGATATTTTGATTTAACCTCCGTGATTAAAAACCTCACGGGTCAAATTCAGTGTTCAGCCATGAGACAGAAGGAAAGGGAAAGTCATTGCGGAGAAAAACCAGAGAAAGAAGTCCAAAAACAGCTCCGAACTGGTAATAATCGGCCTAATAATAATAATAATAATTCTTACACAGTAAGTCACGTGCTGAAATAGAGCCGGTTCGTCATAATTCACATTTACAATTTTATACTCAATTTTATTCAGCGCGTATTAAGAGCAGTTTCGGTCTGAACTCGATCTTTTTTTTTTTTTTTTTCTAACGCAGGTTTTTATCAGAATATGATTCGATTTGATTCAGAAGGTCAAACACTGATTTGTTCATTTGTAAAGATAAATTACATAGCATTGAAAATACCAGGCTTTACAATGGAAAAAAGACTATAAAAATGTAGGCTAAGAAAAAATGTCAAAATGCACTTATCAAACAAATTAAAAGGTTAGGTCAAAACAGCTGATCAGAAAATTAAAATTTTCATGAGTGAGATAGGCTTAATTAATACATTAAATACCGATCAACTATCATAGATCAGATTCATGTACTAGTTATTGGTTTGTTGGGCTGAATTAAACATATTCAAATTAATAATATCCTAAATGTCACCTTGATCGTTATTTTCCTGTTTATTAATATTTATAGTATAAAGCGCTAGAGAAATAAAGCTGACAACAGTAATGAGTCTTTCAGTAAATATGACTCTTTATGGCAAAAAGTAAAACGATATATAACATATCCAAACACAATCTATGCTGATGAAAACATAAAGCAATAAAATAATACAATAGTTTAAATAATATTTGTTCATATGTCTTTTAGTCTTCTTCAGAATGATCAGACTAATTCGTTTTATTTTTCTAATGCGCATGCAGTGGATTTAATGTTTTATGGTGTCAGTGTTTGATTTGTGAGCTTGTTTTCCGCGTATTAAGCATTTCATTAAGTTTTATTAAGCACTCAAACACGTTATTCCGCTCAGTGGGGTTCAGATTAATGCTATAGTGAGTTCTGTGTGTAAAACTGCTGCTAATTAAATTTCTGCTGCAGGTAATTGATATACTACAAGCGATGACGTCACACTGTCACGTGTGTGTGGAAGGTCAGTTATAGAACCTGCAACCAGTTCTTTCCTTTTTTTTTATCTAGGTTAGATCACAAGTTTTAGTTTCTGCTGTCTTTTCATTTGCCCAATCTCAGATTTCATCGACATCTAAAGGTTTTAATCATAAATGTCAAACATTAACAGGCAATAATAATAATATAATAATCATTTCTGCAGGATGCTGGATAAGCTGTTTATAATAGGGAGCACGATTTTTTCAGTGATTAACAAAACCAGGACATTATACACATTCTGAGAAATAAAGCTTTGTACAAAATGTTTTTGCTTCAGTTTATTAAAAATGCAATAAACAAAAAGTATGCAGAATGTGTATCAAAAAAACACTGATAAAAATGATGTGTAGGATAAAAGGCAACAATTTTCCACTACGCTTCTGAAACTAACAAGAAAACATTTGTTATAAATACATAATTAAGTTCATTCAACATTCTTTACAAAAACGTAAGATCAGCATAAAAGGCTACATATTTATCTACATTAAAAAATGTTGAGTGAGCTCATATATTATTATGTGAATATGTAAAATAACAAGTAAATCAAAAATATAAAGCTAATATACACTTGATTCATGCTAAGGTAGAATGACTTAAAGGATTAGTTCACTTTAAAATGAAAATTACTCCAAGCTTTACTCACCTTCAAGCCATCCTAGGTGTATATGACTTTCTTCTTTCTGATGAACACAATCAGAGTTATTAATAAATATCCTGACGCATCCGAGCTTTATAATGGCAGTGAAGGGGATCAACGAGTATGAGCTGAAGAAAGTGCCTCCATCCATCATAAACGTACTCCACACGTTAATAAAGGCCTTCTGAAGAGAAGCAATGCGTTTGTGTAAGAAAAATATCCATATTTAACTAGTTATAAAGTAAAACATCCAGCTATTCATACGTTGAATAGGAAAGGCATAGGATGTAGTAAGGGTTTTGAACAAGGCGCGAAATTGCGACCATTTTAGTCGCATATACTCCCTAAATTTAAAGAAAAATATAAAGAGCTGAAGAGAAGAACAGTTACACAGGGCATGACATTAACACTTGAGATTTTGTATTTAAAACATATGATACAGTTAAGCAACATTACACAACGTACAGTTTTCCTGAATATCCTGAATAAAACCATCACGATTGAAAACACAACACTGGCTTCATACAATAGTTCAGTTAAAAAGTAAAAAGTAGTTAAAATTAAATCACTCACATTTTAGACGCAATGTCTAAATTGTTCTGTTTTTGTTCGGTTTCAGCAGCGAAAATAGTTCCAAACAAAGATCACAGCAGAGCATCGCGCATTTCATGACAACACAATCTGTTTCATTACTGAATGATTCAGCATTTTGAACGAATCGGTTGAGTCAAATTCAATGACCCATTCATCAACAACCGCCTCATTCTTGAATGAATCGTTTGAATGAATCGTTTGAATGAATGACTCAATGACTCACTCCTAAAGACGGTCACCTGCCGCCACCTACTGGAGGTTTAGTTTCACCGGTTTAGTTTCATTTTAAAAGCATCAGTCTTTCCAACATTTCTTATTTGTATATTCAAAAATAAATAAATAAATAAAAAATGTAAACAATCTCATAACATTTTTTAATCCCATTGTAATTTTTCAGTGTAAATTATTTAGCTAATTTGTCTGGTAACAGCTCTATGGTGTCTTATGATTCTAATTAAAATGAAAGATGAAGCATACATACTAAGCCTTTTATAAAGGTAAAAAAAAAAAAAAATGCCCTCGGAGTAAATATCACAAATATGCCGATTTAAATGTCAAAGCTGAGTGAACACTTATTGCTTCAGAATAAATTAATTACATTTACAACATAAGAATCCTATTTTTTATTCAGACAAGTGAATGACAAGGCTTTTTAGTTGTGGTGTTCCTACATTTTTGCTGGTGCTCCTAACTTTTTGAAGTTGGGAGCACCAGTGCTACCAAGTAAAAAAGTTCATTTCGAGCCCTGTTGAATACTTTCTTCATAAGTTGAAAACAGAAGGCGGTATGGCGGAAGCTAGATATTTCACTTGTTAAATGGATATTTTTCTTACACAAACGCATCACTTCAGAAGGCCTTTATTAACGTGTGGAGTATGTTTATGATGGATGGAGGCACTTTCTTCAGCTCATACTCGTTGGTCCCGTTCACTGCCATTATAAAGCTCGGATGCGTCAGGATATTAATATAACTCTGATTGTGTTCATCAGAAAGAAGAGAGTCATATACACCTAGGATGGCTTGAGGGAGAGTAAAGCTTGCAGTAATTTTCATTTTAAAGTGAACTAATCCTTTAAAGAATAACAAAGTGATGACATCACATACTGGCACATACATAATGACTCAATAAGGCAGTCATTTGTTGTGTAACCTGCAGAAAGTCAGTGACCCTGTTTGACGCGTTTGGATGATCAGATCGCAAGTGTTCAGCGCTGGAAACGCTCGTGAACACAGTGTAAACGCTATCCGTCCTGAATCCGTAGTGAAGCATCAAACTTTGTCAAAAAAGTAGGCCTATAGATAGGTAGACCAGTTTTTACCTTAAAAATATATCTGCCTGAATCTTGAGAGAGAGAGCTGACAGTGAACTGACAGGGTTTTTAGAGGGAAAGCTACACTATGGCGTTTAGGAGCTTAAATAACCGTAAGGCATTGAGTGGCCCTTTACGCCTGATTGCGCTAATTGCTTTGAAATAGGAGACATTATCTGTAATGATTCCAGCGGTCGCGTCTTTCATCTTCACCCAGAGCATCATAATGTTCTTCTCTCCATCAGGACTCTGCTGTGATGTGTGAAGACTTACATTCGAGAGCTTTGCAGCAGCAGGCATCATGTAAACGACACGAATCAAAGGACAAACTTTTGCACCGCATGAGTTTGTGCGTTTTAACCAGCTTAATGGGACACACATGTTCCGCAGTGACAAAGATCCTGGAATCATTCGCTTTTCGCTTTTCACCAAGGGCAAACGTTTCCCTCGGACCGTCTTTTGATATCCACGGAACCTTTTAAGTCTTTTAAGTCAGAATTGACAGACTCTGCATGAAAAGGGTTAAGACAACTCTCGGAGAGAGACGACAAAGGCTCTTTGTCTCACGTGCCTGCCTCCAGACTCGGAATCAAAGGTGGAGTTTGTGAAGTTAAACAAAGCTCTGATGGGACTTACAGTCGCTTTGTATCACAGTTCAGCCCTCATTTGTTGCCCTGAGATTTCAATAAAAAACTATGGTAATCACCTTTTCCACGCACATCATTGCTCCTAAAGCTCAGTGTTTGGCATGCTAATTGCCCCCAACTGAAGCTCGCGCTCTGTTCCCTACACAAACACAACGCAAACAATCGATGCCAGATATTTACTACTCTGTTACACCAAGGAGACCCGTCTCGAAACGGGCAGCGGGAGGGTAATGTGTTTCGTGTGTGCAAGTTTGTGTTTATGTTGCTCATTTTTACTGCGGAAGGATCAAACATTCCCGCAGCGCGTGAGAGCGCGAGACTTCAAAGCGCGCGACACACAGCGCCACTCATTTCATCTAATGGGCTCTAAGTGTCTCCAAGCGTAATTACAGATTTATTCGGTTTAAGAGCCGGATGTGAAATTAAGGAAATGCTAAATTACCGTTTGCGTGTAATTTTATCAGTTACAACCAATTACAATTTAGAAAGAGGAGAACGAGTTTAAGCCATGCAGGAATGTGCAGGAGTGAAGGAATATGGGAATCAGTCTCACACTTAGGCTGTATATTCGTATTATTTGTGTTGTGCAACCTAGTTAATTTGCTCATCGTGAGCAGCGCTATTACAGCAGCCAGTAAACAAAGAGAGCTAGTAAATGTCTTGTGATCGGTTAAGAAACATTTTCAGGCGGAAAGTCCTGCGGCTCTTCATGAGGGTTAAAGTTCCGCGCTTTGATCCCGCCGCTGCTGGCGCCAAAAAACAACATCACCGAGACTGATAATTAGCTCAGTAAAACACTAATCACCATCGATTGAATGTATAGCAATTACTAGAGCTGATGTGTCAAGTCATCGCACTGTTGATAAACTGCGAATAATAGCCTATGCATTCATTCCCAAGGAACTCTGAAAAATATATAGTCAACACAGAAAATAATGGGTTTAAAAACCGGGAATCCAAAAGCCTTTTTTGACAAAAGGAAAAGGAAACAAAAAAATAAGCATATCGGCAATATGCATATTAAAGAATATTGAAGAAAAAAAATAGTCGCAAATTATAGTTATTATGTGGCAACACTTAAAATATACTAAAAAACAATCCTTTATTTTGCTCTGTACAGAACGCAACACGTCACAGATAAACACAGCAGTCAAACTTCAGGAACTTAAGCCCCTCCCCTCTGCTCTGATTGGATCACGCGTGTCTTATTAGCTTACAGTACTTCATAGAGGAGTTAAACACCAGCATGTTCTAAGCATCACATCTGGCGTTTATACTGAAACTCTGACGGTGCACTTCACATCGCTGTGTCGTGTATATGGCCCCAGTCATCACCATGACTTCTCAAGCTACTGGGTTTAAAGCGGAAGAACATCCCCGTGTGATTCTGGGAGTTAAAGGAGAGATGCAGACCAGCATCAGTGTGGAAGAGGACGGAGAGCGACCGAAGATTCTCCCGTTCAGCGTTGAAGCTCTGATGGCAGATCGGAGGCCGAACAGCTCTTCCGCCGGGACATCGCATACTCTCATTCCGGATGCAGATCCAGACCGAGCCGGTGCTCGCTTGACATTTTCTGTTGACGTTCTCAAACTGCACGAGAGCGCGCCGGTAAAGGCGGAGAGCCCAGAGCGCGCGGAGCGGAGCACATGGATGCAACCGCCCAGTTTCTCTCCCAGTGAGTTACAATAATGTCTTGGCCAAAGTAGAGCGTGTGAAGTACATAATAAATGCTTTGAACTGACACTTATGAGCCGAGATTCATATCTGACTGCATGCGTACACTTGATTGGCGTCACCATGATGCTTTATTATAGACCCAACTAGCTTTATTCTTAAAAATAAAGGTTCTTTATTGGCATATGGGTCCATGAAGAACCTTTAACATCCACAGAATCCTTCTTTATAGTGGGAAAATGTTCTTTACACTAAGAAAACGTTCTTCTTCCATCACTGCAAGGTTCAAAAATAGTTATTTTAAAACACCGTTTGTAACCATTATTTTTTAAGACTATTTAAAAAAAAAAGGAGTTATTTAAGACTGATAATATCACAAGAACCATTGTGTAGACCTCAAAGTCAGTAGTGTATGATGAGTCTAAAGTCGGTGTGTTTGTTTGGTTGACTTCAGGGCGTCTCAGTCCTCCCGCGTGTCCTCTGAGGAAACACAAGACCAACCGAAAGCCCCGGACCCCGTTCAGCACGTCTCAGCTGCTGGCGCTGGAGAGGAAGTTCCGGCAGAAACAGTACCTGTCCATCGCCGAACGGGCCGAATTCTCCAGCTCACTCAACTTGACGGAGACTCAGGTGAAGATCTGGTTTCAGAACAGACGAGCTAAAGCCAAGCGGCTCCAGGAGGCCGAACTCGAGAAACTTAAAATGGCCACTAAACCGATGCTTCCTCCGGCCTTCGGGATTTCATTCCCAGTCGGAGCTCACGTTCCCGCTTCATATTCAGGATCACATCAGTTTCACAGACACTCCATGAGCTTGACTCCGGTGGGACTCTACACACACATGGGATATAGCATGTATCATTTAGCTTAGAAGACCATCCATCGCCAAGAAATGTGACTCTTTCCGATAAAAGTGGGAATGGTTGTAATGGTGGCATTACATACGGCCTGTACTTTCACAGAGAGTTATGAAAACGGATTTGGTCGAAGGTAGGTCGAGGGAAAACTGTCTGTATTTCACACTTGCATTCACAGCAATGCGTTTCTAATCGAACAAACTCGCATGAATGTTTTAAACGAACATTTTAAAGATAAACAACACTGACTGTTGTTTTAATGACTCCCTTCGAAAGGGATATCTGAACTGTAAAATATTGTACATTTGGACAAAAATACCATTTATATGATGAATATATTTGTTAAATAAATTAATGACAAATGCCTATTCTTTTTCATTGTTTGTTCTGCGAGAGTTTTTAAAAACGTGTCCCAAAAATGAAACCAAAATATTTCCAAATTTGATGAGGATTAAAGTGTTGGGTATTTAATCTTAAACTGAAAAACTGTACATCATGTGGTTTCCATAAAACACTCGAATAAACAAATTCCAATGTGTTCAAAGAGAAAAAAATAAATAAATAAAAAAGAACATCAAGGCTGGCATATGTCAGTGTAATTTAAAACCACTCAATAGCTGTAGACATAATTGCACTATATATTAATTTGTTGACCCAGATTAACATCAAAGTTTTTTTGCTCAGCACACGGTAATGGTAAATAATCTCTTACAGAAACACATCTACGTAAAACGTAACCCCAAAAAAGAACAGGCAGTCTTTGAGTATCGTGGTGAAAGTGCATTTAAACTGTCATCTATCATCTGGCTGGAGTGTATTTCCACAGCTGTTGCTTATTGCTCTGAAATAACCCACTTAGATTTTCTTGGCGCCGGTGGAGCTCGCGGAGACCAGCGTCTACAGAACCGTCACTTGTGAGGAGTTCAAACAAGCCAGTTAAATTAAAGATTGGACTTAGACCTGAAATTACCTTAAATGATTTGACTGGAATCCTCTGAAGGGATGAAATTACAGTGAGTTTAGAGGACCTGTATGGCATAGAGGTCAATCAAGAGAAAATGTCAACGTTCTGGATCAAGGTTCTTTCGATTCAACACTGATTGCACAATCTAGTTTCGACATCTTAATTTTCAAATTTTTAATAGTATTTTGTTAACCTTTTTACATCCATTTAGCATTATTTTTTTTCAATGATGAAACAGTTTCATCCACATTTTAACACTGATCGACGGTCACGTGTTTTCTAGATATTTCAATCATTAGAAATAAGAAACAGGAATTGAAACAAGCCTGTGATTTTCATGAGAAAACGAATCGATTTATGAAAGAAGAGTGAATTTCTTTATGGTCTCTGTGAAGATCGTGATCTGTCACAGGCCCGAGTTCAGAACATTCCGCTGCTCGGTAATTAATAAAAGCCCTAATGACAATACGATGAGAATCACACGGGTGAGCGCGCGGTCTGAAAGAGGCCGACCTTCTGACAAAAGATCTGAGGGGGATCCGTCCTTTCTTTTCAGAAGAGCTCGCACTCTCTCTCTCTTCACGCCCCGGGCTAAAAGGGAAACAAAAGTCACTTGTTTTTATCATCCAAAATATCACAACGGGAAGTTTGCGAAGAGAATCGGCGCTTCATTTCACTGGCGCCACGTCTGTCAGTCTGTCTTCAAGGACAATTTGAAGACTCAAACTGGGAAGTTATTTCAGCCCTTTCTTGATTTATGTACATTACACATGTTATATTCTGATAACATTCCATGCATGTCTTCCAGAAACTCTTGCAATGCTGTACACATTTAATATAATCTAAAAAAAAAACCTAGACCTAAATTAGTGTTAGAGTTAAATCGTAAAATTAATACATTTGTAAATTAAACTTGTGAATAATAAATTATTTTTCAGGACAACGCAGTTCACCGCAACGTTAATATTAACGAATATTGAACACCAACATTCAAAAACCGTCGGTGCAAATGTATTTTAGGTCAAAATCTTTACAGATTATTATACATTAATATATGTTTGTTGTTCTTTCCTTTTAGAGGAGGATAGAGATTTTGTATTCAACGCACATTTTCCCCGAAAGATTTCCATATTTCAAAATGTCATCTTATATTGGTGCTTATTTTGATATCTCAAATTAAAATAAACCTCTTTCTGTTTTTGTACTGTTAACTCTAGAACTCTACTTTATTCTTAAACACAATCTGTATGTAGCTATAAAAAAAGAGAGATGAATATTGGAAGACCTGCCCAACATTAGTAGACCGTTTGGCTGGAATATATTACGTCATGTAATTGCGCAAAATATTTTCCATTCATTGGAATGACACAACGTGGAATAAAACCAATAAAGACTGGATGAAGTATTCCTATAGAAAAAAAACATCTCATGATTCCAGTTATTTTGGTTTCAAATTCGCATCTGCATTAAAGGCTTGTGGATTAGATGCTGTCATAAGCTACAGCGCCCCCTGCCGGTTCACGCGACTTTAACTTACATTAACTCAACAGTACTGATATCAATTGGTAACCATCACATTCGTTTCTCTCTTTAAATATTCTTTATTAACGAATGCCTACGGTTTCAATGATTTATTTTACACATGGACAATAAAATGACATTGAAACCGACACCGCGAATAAAAGAACAATGTGTACTATACTAATAACATTGTGTGTACAGGCAATTTATCTCTAAAAATAACATACCTAAATAACAAACCATACGGATTAATCCAACAATTTTATCAATAAGATTAGCCATTCTCTTTATAACCACATTCATGATAATGGAAGTCATAATACTCGACAGTGACAACATCTCAAACTAAAGGCCTAAAGACTATATCTGAGAAAAATCACTGCAGTAATTCTTTTCATAAAAATGTTTCTTTTCCTGGAAACTGAATTTGATATTTGACTATTTCATAGCAATTAAATTTCATGCTTTTTCACCAAATGCAGCTCGAACGTTTTCCTTTAAGGTAAGCAACGTAAACATAAATGGCCATGTAAATATATAAACCGATATGAAATAGAAAGAAAGAAAGAAAGAAAGAAAGAAAGAAAGAAAGAAAGAAAGAAAGAAAGAAAGAAAGAAAGAAAGAAAGAAAGAAAAGAAAGAAACGAAACCGAGATCATTTGAGAAAAGATACACCAATGCATGAATAGCAGTACTATAAACCTAAATAAAATGTTTAATACAGTTTATGTAATGTATAATTTAACCTAAATGTTTTGCTGCAGTAAATCACGAAACAGTATGAAATCATAGACACGGAAAGAGTCGGAACTGCTAAACACGCGAATCTGAAGATCATAATGTCTGTTAATTGATTTTAACACATGCAACACGTTTTCCCTAAATATTTACCCAACATATTTCACATTTCAATCACGACTGGTACACATATTCTGCTCGTCTTTTCAGGACAGAATAAAGTCACATTACAGCTATAGGCCTATTTGAAGACAATCTAACTGAAGCTGCACTTCTGAATTAGCCGATGACTACTTTATTTTATACAATCACAGTGACAATGTTCAATGCAAATTATTAAATATGTAAAATAACAACTATAAAATTAAAATTGATCAATGCAACCAAAATATAACAATTCATAAAACGCCATAAGTTCCGAGTGATGAAGTTCAGCGGATCTTCGGAGTCTCAAACTCCATCATAATAACAGATGATGAAATTGATGATGTAGATATAATTGGTGTAAATTCGAAGACATAATGGGAATTGTTTTCTTATTAACTAATGAGATGTTAGGCAAATAAAAAGAAACAATGGAACCATAAACAGATGGAATTTGTCTAAACGCTTGTAAATACAGCGATTATCACACTTAGGCTCAGCCTCAGCAAATCGCTGTTGTAAATAAACCATTTTCTGGCTCGTTTTAAAAGTGTGTTTCTTTTAGCCAACCACAAAATTATTTCTGCCTGTGTTTTATGATGCGTTGGTTGTAGGCGCTCGAATGTCACACAGAATAACAGGCGCAATTATTCACCCCCTGAAGTTTAAGGTTGTTATTTGGCGAGGTTTTCTGGCGGAATATTTGCTAATTAGACTCATAACACAAGCCTGTGATATCACTTGAGCTACTGAGTTTGTTTAAAGATGAACTCCTTTATTATATTTCTGTAAAATTGCTTACAGGGTGAGATAAGGCTCGTCCACAGCAAGAATTGGCGTTCAATCTCACCATCGGACCATATCGATTTTTATTATAAGCAGTTTTGTCGTTTGCCGCTTTAAATGCTCGCGGGTGGATTATGATTGGCCGTCAAAGTTTTTTTTTTTTTTATTCTTTTTTTTTTAATCGTAGCCTACGACAACTGAAAAATGAAATCGCTCTGAAATTAATTCCAGCCATATCATGTGTCGTTATTGTAGTGGTGTAGAATGATTATTTTGTTTTTTAGATTGCTCATAAATGTCACGCCAATCCCAACGATCTCCTTCTGAGCCACCAATTAACAGCGAGAGTGAAAGGAAGTTAATTAACTGTAATGAATAGGAATGGTCACAGAAACTCACTTATTTCTGTGAAGTGTCGTCATCATCCACGTGAACTGAAACACCCGGTAACAATCTGAAGTCATCCAGCACATTGTTCGCCTTGAATTTTCAAACTGAAAACACAGTTGATGTCTGAGGAATAAACACTCTTTTGATCAAACTGACATAAATCATAAATCACAGAAGCACTGAAGCGAAGGAGAGCGAGACTGTGAGGAAAGGGCAGTGCAGCTTTTATTCGCCAGAGGGCGCCGTTACACCGCGAGGATTTCTGAACACATTTCTCTTCGAATACGTAGACTGCTTTATTTCCATCGTGGCCCTCTTTAGAGATCACGTTTATTTTGACAAGCGCATCCTTTTTTCTCACTCATCTGTTTCCACCAAATGCATCAAGCGCTTCAGTGCAAATCTGTCTCTCAAACATCAGAACATCAATCCTTCTTTCAGCTTGAAGCAACACAACATGAAGCAGAGAATCCTTTCATGTGAGACACTGTGTTTATCAGAATAATCAAGTTTTTAGTACCTGTCCATCCTCAATGCATCTGCATCACTGGAGCTTCTGGAAACATTTTTGAGCCAATCATCTGAACCGTGAATCCCACGTGACTGCAGGTGTTTCAGTGAGGTTAGGTGATTATCTAGGCTAATTTTTTTATTTAATTATTCTTATTATTGTAGCCTATATTCATAATGCAAATATACAAATAAAATAAAACCCAACAACATTATAGTTTTACTTGATGACGTATGTCTTCAGATCCCAGGGGATCAAGGTGAGGTCACGTGCTCTGAAGCGCCTGATGAGGAAACCTGTCACATCTTTAATTTCCCTAATAACTTGTTTTTCACGCAGCCTAACGCGTGCGAGCTTTAGTTATGCAATCCTGATCTTATACTGTCATTTATGATTTATCGAGATAAAAATAGATGGAAAAAGCCAATTATTGGTATTAAAATGATCTAACACACTTTTGATATTTCTTGTACACACGGGCTACTGAAATCAGCACGCGCTCTGTTCACATGCACAGCGTTTTTGTTTTTGTTTTTTTTGTTTTTTTTTTACCTGGAATTCGGAGGTGAAAGAGTGCCAGTGAATTCAGGAAAACAGGCAATTTGTTCCATCTTCCCAGGAAATCAGGACAAAGTTACCAAAAATGTTCCAATCATTGTTTCCAGGTTTACATATTCACTGAAATCTGGATCTCTTGAGAACAATGCTTGCCATGAAAACAAAGCCAAGTCTCCGAGCAGGGCTTGTGTGTGTGTGTGTGTTTGTTTATATTACATTGTGGGGACCAAATGTCCCCACGATAGAATGTACAGTTTGTACGGTATAAAATGCATTACGCCTATGGAATTTACGCCAATGTCCCCACAAGGAACCAAAACCTAAACTGTGTGTGTGTGTGTGTGTGTGAAGAAGAGATTTATTTCTCTCTCACTTCAGTAATGTGTTCATGAGTCGCTCACTGAGACGCTGAGGAGGTCACGTGTTCATCAAACAGCGTTTATACCATAAAAATTAAAATACAAATGATTGAAAACACAATTAGTGAATTAAAAGTGCATGAAATGATCACATGATCTGAACCCCTAAAAAGCTTCTATATATGAAGCGCCTGACGGAACCTTTTCTTTTAAGAGCAATATAAAAATACATATAGGCTACATTGGGCTGGGCGATATATCGCATGATTGTCACGCGCATTTCGTCAGTAAATCCGGTTCCCTGATTCCCGCTAAATCGCCATCACCTGCTTTCAAATGGAGCGGCATTTAATAGACAGAGCCGTAGATCACTGACAAGCTACGCAATATCGCGTTCATATCGCAGATGAATCGCCTTCGATCATGAACGCGATATAGCTTTTTCAGTGATCTACGGCTCTGTCTATTAAATGCCGCTCAATCACATGCGATATATCGCCCAGTCCTACTTATACATAAACCAGACAAACTAGTTTATACTTTATTAATAAAATATTTTATTTTACTTAAAGATGGCAGGTGTGTCACGGAAGTGAGTTATAAGGCATATATTCATCAGGTTGTGATTGACAGCATTTGTCAAAGCTCCATCATGCGAGTGTAACTGAGCTGAGAGTGAAATCAGAACTGATCAAGAGTAAATGTGTGCCTCGAACACAACACGAGTCACTTAATTAAAGCATCTGCTCAATGTATACGCAGCTAACAGGGAATGTTCTCAGAACGTTCTCTCAAAGTTATGAACAAACGTTCTTCCAGTAACGTTAATAGAACGTTCGTTCAAAGTTATCTGGTCTTTAATAAAGTTTTTCCTCCTAAGTGTTTTAGTTCCTCTAACGTTTTTTAAATGTTACTACTTGTCTCAGATCGTTCAGAGCATTCAAAAGTGACGCTCCTATAATGTTTGCAGAATGATGAAATGGAATGTTCCCTTAAAGCTGCAGTCCGTAAGTTTTGCCTCTTTGTCGCCATCTCTTTTTGAAACCTTCAATTGCAGTCATTTTCAAAATTATCATTTTTTACGTGTGTTGTGCATCGGCCCGGCTCCTCAGTGCGGATGAATCTGATGTTTGCTGTCAGTCGCCACATTGGTTTGGATACTGAACTTCAGAATCACAGATTCTACGTCTTGAAGTATGACCCAAACAAGAGTTTTCATCAGAAAATGTCATCTGAACATGTCTGCACCTTTTATTCTGATCAACTGAGAAAAAAAGCATTACAATAAATCACGCTGCCAATGGAGATGAAATCTAACGATCGCTTAGCTTGGATCACGTCAAACCATGCAAATTATTATTGTTGTTATACTTTGTTCTCAAATTGTTAATATTAACAACATCAGCATTGCGTGACTCTGTGTATTCGGTGTGTATAGCGTTACCTGTAGATTTCAGTTTCTGTAGCCGCTCCACAGTCTGACGTCTTTTGCTTTTGACTACGGCCGAATCTCCAGTTGTCGCTGATGATTGTCATTTGGACCTTTCTGGATTACAATCCGCCATCAAAATGATGTTTAATTATTGCAGCTGCTGTCAGAAAAGACTATAAATGATCCTCACATAGTTTAGTCCACTAGCTGGGACTCGTTCATGTTTACAGACGTGATGTAATGATGCAAAGATGAACGGCAAGCTTACTGTTGTGAATCGAGCTAATGTAAGGAGATTGTTTTGAACACTGGCTGGTTATGTGCTTAAAATTTGATTTTGGATAGTTTTTAAAGCTTTAACATTCGCATTACCAAGAAAAAAAAAAATGTTTTTAAAACATTTATAAAGTTCTGAACGTTTAGAGAACATTCAGAAAAAACATTTTCATCCATTTTGTTAGCTGAATGAAAATGTAAAATCATGCAAAATATGTGACTCATGTTGTGGTCAATAAGCCAAACATGCAGCCCTTAATAACCCAACGCTGAGATGAATGACTGGCATTTTGCAAATTTCCTGTGGAATTTTTTCCCCCAAGCTAGTGGAATGCATGGACAAACTCCCTCTCTCTCTCTCTCTCTCTCTCTCTCTCACACACACAAACACACACACACACACACACACACACACACACAGAGTTTGGAAAGGGAACCTCACACTGAACTTCAGACGGGACTGGGCATTACCAGCCAAAACCAGTTCTATCAAAAACACCATGTTCAGCACAACACACACACACACACACACACACACACACACACACACACACACACACACACACACACACACACACACACACACACACACACCACACACACACTCAGTATCTAGATCTCTGGCTCTGACTAAGTGTGCTTGTTGTGGCGTATGAGAGTGTGTATCTCAGGCGTCCTCTATGAGACGTTCCAGCCGGTCCTCTGTGTATCGAGGGCTGATGTTTCCTGTTTCCAGAGCCTCACAGTCATCCGTGTAAAACACCATATCCTGCACAAGAAAACACACACAGTGCTTCTCTCGCAGTCACAGATTTGCAGTAAGAGGCTTGTGCATTCTGACAGCTTCACGTACCCGATAACACACGCGGTTTATGATGGAGTAGAGGACCTGGACCCGGCGCTTCAGGAGCCGAATGCGCGGCTTCTCCCGGCAGGATTCTGATGGCAGATTCTCAGTCACATACAGGAAGTCTCGCAGTTTGGACCTGATGCAGGAGTTCTGGAACACATCAGAGAATTAGACTGACCCAGAAGATGCAGATGTTCTCACATCATGGCTGAGCTGAGTGATCCATCACACACACACACACACACACACACACACACACACGTTGACTGTATAATCTTCAGAATGAACTTCATATAACTGCAACAGATCATTTATACTCGATAACAAGATCAATCAAAAGTACATGACGTCAGGTCAGGAGGTCAGTTCACAGAATGGACACTCACGTGCACGTCTAGAAACATCTTTGGTAAAAATTCAGCGCATGTTTTCTGTAAGAATCAAAGTGTAAAGTTTATGCATGACCATAATAACAAAATCATACAGTGCTGCGCATTGACAAGAACAGATTCACTTACCGTGCGATAAAATGTATGTATTTTGTCCAAAGTATTCATGATTTCTTTGCTGAGTTCCAGCACGCGCGAGTAACAGGTCGGCGGCGCGCAGCTCGTGAACCAAATCAAACCGAGAATCAAGATGAAAGAAACGAGTCTCGTCTGCGCGCTCATTTCTGTCTCTCTGAAAAACAGATGTGATGTGGCGATGATGAGAATCTCTCCCTATAAACGAGAGAGAGAGAGAGAGAGAGAGCGATCCCTATGACGTCACCTTCCCAGCCAGTGCACGCGCAGATGTTTGTTGTGTGCGATAAATATTTTGGAAATAGAGTTTATAAATATTTAACAAAGTATGAAAGTAGTATAATAAGGTGTGTGATAAATTAGTTCTTCTACAGAATATATATATGGAATATATGGAAGCATATTTCTGTCACATAATTCATGCTTTGGTATGTAAAAATTATGGCATAAAAAGTTAAAATCAATTTCGACTTATCTTACAATTTCGGCTTTTTAATCTCATAATTAGGCCTACTAGTCATAATTATGTCAAAAATACGACTTCGTTATGTAATATTTATGTCTTTTTATGTCATAATTTTTATATACTAAAGCATGATTTTTTCTCCTGCGGCAGAAATGAGTTTCCACAGTAATCAGCCCTGCACAGGATTCTGAAGTTCTGAAGCCTCCAACCAGAGCGTTAGGCCTAAACAACACCCATCTGTGGAGGTCATCGCACTGCACTATCCCAAAGATGTCACAAATGAAACAGCACAGAAAGTCTACAAAAACAAAAGACTGACTGACAACCCAGAAACACTTTTTGCAGACCTACATAAGGATGGCAGCATAAGTAACCTGATATTCTACACCAACAAGCCCTATGCATGGCACAAGGCCATCATTACACACTACCCCTCTGCTGAAAGAAAAGGCATCTGTGGGGATTTCCCGCTAAAAATAAGAAACGAGGAAGACACAACTCCAACGTTAATATCTACAAAACAACGGGTATAGTGGTGGTAAAGAGCATCAATGGGCTCTTTGAACAAGACTGCATCAAAGACAGCACAGAAAGAGACCATAACCAGTGACCAACTAATCACTCCTGAGGAGTCAGTCTCCCACACCATCCACACAGATGAGGACCAGACAGAACAGAGAGACCCTTCGAGCATAAACCAGACCAAAGACCCCCATTCACACTGCTATTGCCCTGACATGAGGGAGAGGTTCACAGAGCTAGAAGGAGAAATGGTACAGCTCAAGAAGATGATCTTTTCCTTGCAAAAAGTTCAGACAACAGACCAGACCAGCAACAGCCCCACAGCCAAACACAGAGAAAAGGACAGCCTCAGGAGAGAGACGGGCTGAAGACCCAGCTGGAGACACTGGAAACATTTACATTTTACATTTACATTTAGTAATTTAGCAGACGCTTTTATCCAAACACTGTTCTTACCACAGACTGAGACACACAGGGCACAACTAACAGCAATGAGGATGGAAATAAGAGAACTGAGGCAGGACAGAGGAGCACAGCACAGTGAGTTCAGCTCATCAGAGGAACCGGGGGAGCAGGACACCCTTCACCCTGATCACAGATCCCAAACAACAGAGTTTCAGCACAGCCAGAATCATCCTCTCCCATCAGACACTTCCCTCACATCACACTCAGAGGACCCCTCCACAGAAGGAACACTAAAACTCTTGCTCTTTTAATTGATTCAAATGGGAAATTTATTGATGAAAAGAAGCTCTTTCCCAAACAGTGTGGTCAAACTCTGGTGTCCGAACACTCAGAGCGCACTCAAATCGCTGAGTGTGGACAATCTGGGATCCCCAAGCCATATAATAATCCACACCGGCACAAACGACCTGAGAGCCCAACAGGAGAGGGTGGCTACATCATTACAAACAGTGATTGAAAAGGCCTCAACCACCTTCCCACACGCTAAAATTACCATCTCCACACTGCTGCCCCGAAAAGACTTCCACCCTGACACTATCCACCGGGTGAATGCCAACCTCTCCCGTACCTGTGCACTTAAACCCAATGTGCACCTAGCACACCACCCCACCCTGGACTTCACATGCCTCTACGACCATGTCCATCTGTACAAAACAGCTGTTCCTGTCTTCGCCAGGACCCTAAAAGATGTGGCCCTGAATCGGAACCGCAACAGCACCCCCAGGAGCAACAGAGTCCAACAACATCTACCCAGACCTGTAAGAAAATACAGTGTACCCCCAGAAAGAACATCCAGAAGACTTCCATCACGACAACAGCACTCTCACATGCGGAGACCATCCCAACCAGCACCTGAGCATCTTCTCCCAGCCCTCACAACCACACATTCAGTGCATCAGGCCAGACCAAAGCCACTCCTGCCTACCCCATACCCCCCTCATACACAGCAGACCCCCGGCAGCCACAGCTACGCTCAGATAGTGAGCAGAAAACCAACAACAGGACCAGTACAAGCCACAACCGTCAGATGCTCAACCTCATCTGCTCACACATACTGTCATAGGTCATAACATATCAACAAAACTAAGACCCATTGGACAACAAAGCATTTATAATATCATGTTGGGACATTCAAGGCCTGAGATCCTCTACCTTTGGCCTCAAAAGCAAAAACACAGATTTCAACTCAGAAATAAGAAATTCAGACATCATCATCCTGCAGGAGACATGGAGCAGAGATGGACCCATCGGCTGCCCCAAAGACTACGGAGAACTCATCATCCCATCCATTAAACTGCCTGGAGTGACACAAGGAAGAGACTCAGGAGGCATGCTTATTTGGTACAGATCAAATCTTGTCCATGCCATCAAAGTAGCTAAAACAGGACAATTCTATACATGGTTAATCGGACAGTCACTGCAACAGAGAAAAATATCTTCCTATGTGCCACTTATATCCCTCCAGCAGAGTCTCCCTATTTTAATGAAGGCAGTTTCTCCATTCTTGAAGAGGACATTAATTACTTCCAGTCACAAGGAAGTGTACTGGTTTGTGGAGACCTAAATGCCAGAACAGGAGAAGAAATGGACACACTTAACTCTCAGGGGGACAAACACCTGCCTGGAGGTGACGTCCTCCCCCAACCTATACACACACAAAGACACAACTATGATAAAATAACAAACAAAAGCAGAACACAACTTCTCCATCTGTGTCGCACACTAGGTATGTACATAGTCAATGGCAGACTAAGAGGAGATTCCTACGGTAGATACACCTACAGCTCACCTTTTGGAAGCAGTAAAGTCGACTATTTTCTTACAGACCTTAACCCTAACTCCCTAAGAGCATTCACAGTCAGCCGACTAAACCCACTATCAGACCACAGTAAAATAACCCTCTACTTAACCAGAGCAATGCCCAACCAAGAAGCATCTAAACAAACCAAGCTTCACTCACTTAGAAACACGTATAGATGGAAACAAAACAGTAAAGACACATATACAAGTACAATTAGTCAACCAAAAATGCAAGTTCTGTTAGACCAATTCCTTGCCATTCCTTTCCTGCATAACAGTGAAGGTACAGACCTAGCAGTAGACAAGCTGAACAGAATATTTGAGATCTCAGCAACATTATCAAACTTAAACACAAAAAGAAAAGCAAAAAGACCACATGCCACTGAGAAATGGTTTGACAATGACTGCAAAAGACTTAGGAAAGAAGTAAGAATTCTATCAAACCAGAAACACAGAGATGCTGACAATGAGAACATCCGTCATCTCTATCATGAAAAACTTAAACAATATAGGAATACTTTAAGAAAGAAAAAAGAACAAAACACAAAAAGTCAACTCAGAGAAATTGAAGAATCCAACCACTTCTGGAAACACTGGAACACCCTAAACAAATCTCACCATCAAGAACTAGCCATCCAGACTGGAGATGTTTGGATAAACCACTTCTCCAACCTTTTTAGTAATATAGACAACAATCGGGAACAAAATGCAATGCACGAAAAACTAAAGGTTTTAGAGAAGACCATCAAAGACTACCAGAACCCCTTAGAAAAACGGAGACAGATTTGACCCTAATAACTACCGTGGCATATGTGTAAACTGCACCTGTAAACTTTACTGCAACATCCTAAACAGCAGACTAACTCATTTTCTCAGAGACAGAAATGTCCTAAGCAAGTGTCAAATTGGCTTCCAACCAAAATATCGCACATCAGACCATATATACACTCTCCATACCTTGATCGATAAGCAAATCAACCAAAACAAAAGCAAAATTTTCTCATGCTTTGTTGACTTCAAAAAAGCTTTCGACTCCATTTGGCACGAAGGTCTTTTTCTTCAATTAATCCAGTGCGGCATCGGAGGAAAAACATATGACATCATCAAATCAATGTACACAAACAACAAATTGGTAACAAACACACAGAATTCCTCCCTCAGTGTCGTGGAGTGAGACAGGGCTGTAGCTTAAGTCCTGCACTGTTCAATATACACATAAATGAGTTAGCGAGGGCTCTGGATCAGTCTGAAGCACCTGGTCTTACTCTACTAGACACTGAAGTCAAATGTCTCCTGTTTGCTGATGATCTGGTGCTGCTGTCTCCCACTAAAGAGGGTCTACAGCAGCATCTAGACCTCCTGCACAGCTTCTGTCAGTCATGGGCCCTATCAGTTAACCCCAAAAAGACAAAAATAATGATTTTCCGAAAAAGACCCAGCCGCCAAGACCAACATCACAGTTTTAAATTAGACAACATGTTAAACTGAGAAAAGTCCTGTACAGACTCAGTGAACACAATCTCACCGTAGAGACAGGCAGACACAGACAGAAGAGCGGCTGAGTCCCCACTGCACAGAGAATGAAGTGGAAACAGAACTGCACTTTCTGACATCCTGCCCTAAATATGCACAAATTAGGGACGCTTTCTATCCCCATTTCACAACCCACCACAAAGACTTTCATCAGAGATCAAATATGGACAAACTCCCATACCTGCTAGGAGAAAGCCCAGCAAGCTCAAACCTGGCCGCCAGGTAGGTGAGGTCCTGTCACGACGAAAGAGCCTCCAGCGGGACAGAACTACCAACACACTAGAGACACTTCTATAAATATTATAAGATTGAACATTTTTATTGCATTTTTTTTTTATTGCTAGATTTTTTTCTTTCTTCATTATTATTATTTTATTTATTTATTTATTTTTATTGACTGTTATTAATGTTTTGGCAATGTCAGGATTCCTTTCTCCATGCCAATAAAGCTATTTTTGAATCTTAAAATCTTATAAACTTGTAAAATGTGTCATGAGTGATCAGTGGTTTCTCAGATTCCGTGTGTAAAGCAGAAAACAAACATCTTTAATGCTGAAACTGGCGCGTTTGTAGTTTGAAGATCAGAAGAATTCAATGTCGCCCTCTGGCGGTCATACAGTGTGACGTCAGCTGGCATCTGATCATCATCAGAACCAGTTTAAGTGCTGGAGTCTCTCTGCCTCAGTTCTGGACTCACTTCTCTCTGGACGGAGGAGATGGATCTTTATTTCACCTAGTGTAATCATCATCATCATCATCAGTGGAGATGAAGGATGATCGGCGTGTGGTGAATGTTTCTGGATCTCTGTCCTGCTGATGGTGATTATGGGCGTGAATCAGTCGCGCAGAGCGCCGGTGCTGGAGGAGGATGAGGAGGGTGAGGAAGGACCGCGTGTCCTGAAGTACCAGCTATCATTGTTTGGTTTCCAGAAAGTTAGTTTTTGGTTCCCAGAACGTTCTTTTTTTAATGTTTGTTTTTGTTTGGCCGAATTTTCTTAACGGAAATAGAACGTTAGTTTTTGGTTTGTAGAACGTTATTCTATCGTCATGCAACATTATTGTAACGTTCCTAGAACGTTCTCCTAACTAACCTCTGCTCCGATAGTAGCGGTATGGGATGCATGGACGCCTATAATCAATATTACAATCCATATCTCGTTATTTATTGTTTAATTAATAAAAATGATCCATCATATGGAAGACTAAATGAGATTAAATTTGTCCATTAATTTGTAAGATACTAGATTTCACGAGGTTCACAGATTTTACATTTCTTCAGCACCAAATCACATTTATTCACAGACATTAAAACAATGAATAAACAATTATTTGATTTAAAAGTAGGATTTCAGAAGATGTATTTATTAGGGACATGCATCTTTTGGACCATTAACAAGAACTTCAATAAGGGTGTCAAATGTATCTGAAATCATATTTACTCTCACATCTAATTATTATTCAGTAAAGAGATCGATAAACTAATATTAGTTAGCCAGTAAAACGAAATGACCATTCATTTTTAGATCCCGCGAGTGCAAGACAGGAGAAAGCGCGTGCTGGAGAAGCGCGTGCAGATCAGAGGCGCGCAGAAAATGAAGATAAAAACAAACCCACGAATTCATGATTCTGTGCTTTTCACACTATGCTTTACACTGCTTAACTGTGCTAACACTATAAAGTTGATTTATCTGATCAATATAACGCGCTTTGATTGATCTAATTTCAACATAAACGCTGTTAATTCCAGAGCTCTGATTGGTCATTATACAAAAACAACTTTAATTAAAAGGTTTTTACATTGTCATTAAATAATAACCTAAAAAAATAACCATTAGGGTATTTGTTTTTAGGTTATTAAAAAATAACGTCCCTGCAACGTTCTGAGAGCGTTATTTTATGGTTGCAAAATAATAAAACCTAAAAAGAACATTCCTAAAACGTTCCTATTATTTGGTTCTCAAAAAAATAACCAAACTGGAACCAAATACTAACGTTAGGGGAACATTTTGTGTTTGTTGGGTATCAGAAACTGAAGGTTTTTGTGTAATATTTGACATCTATGCAGTGCGGAGGCTGTTTGTCACGCTTTGATGCTTTAGTTCTGGTGAGAAGTTTATAATAATCAATCTTTCTTTCGCACTGAAAGACTCGGAGAGAGTGACGTGATCACAGCCGTTCACACAGATGAGTCTGAGATTCACTGCGCTGCTTTAGTTTTTCACTGTAAACACACTGACCGGTCCTGAGGGCATCAGCTCCATCAGCACTCCTGCCTGGATCTTAGTCAGATCTGGATCAGCCGTTCAGTGTGTTTATTTGGGGTTGGAGCTGAACGCTGCAGGACGGAGGTCCTCCAGGAGCAGGACTGGACACCTCTGAGCGAGACGGACGTCTGTTTGACCGCTGCGCTCACGTCTTTTGTGTGAAGTCTGCTCTTATGTTACCTACAGACTGTCTAACTCCAATCCTAACCTATTCCAGTAACCAGAGAGGAAACACAGTCAGAGGTCAGAAGCTGGAATGGTCTCCTCCATTCCCAGCATGCTCTGGTTCATATGGGTGTAAATGACTTCTTGTTAGGAAGCGTTTGAACAGTTGAGCATGTCGAGGTTCGATTCCCGGGTGAAGCAAGAACTGAATACAGTGTGTACCTTGAATGTGTGAATCACTTCAGATAAAAGCGTCTGCCAGACGCATGAATGTAAACGTTTGCTGCAGTCGGACTCTTCAGTGGTTAATCAAAGACATTCAGAATCAGGAGCTTTACATGTCCTGTCATGACACAAACAACACGTCTTAAAGAAAAGAGTTAGTGCTTAATGATCGCCGTTATTAGCATGATGTGTGTCTGAGAGAGAGTTCATGACCCCGTCACATGTTTATTAATCTAAATGGGGTCGTTCCATAGATGGTTCAGTGTGAGAGTGGAAGATCCGTTCATTCACTCCACCACCTACATTTCCTGCCCTTACTGAGACTCGAACCCGCGACCTTCACGTTACAAGTCCGACTTTCTAACCATTAGGCCCCAAAGACTTTTTTCCCCAAGATGGTTTCTGGTTTCGGGCAACAGTGGGTATTTCTTTTATATTTTGGCTTCATTTTTCTTTAGTGGAAGGACGTGGAGATGCGTCGTCCATCTTATATTACAGTCTCTGAGATGACCAATCACAGTTTTCATTGGCCAAGGGCCGCCAAAGACCATCTGACATGTGAAGCAACCAATCACAGTTCATTTCGTCCTGTTTAGGGTGAAAATATAACCAAAATCCCTTTCTATAGTCTTTGATATTACATCAATGTCCGTACGATAACAGATCAGAACTCTTGGACGTATTTTAGAGAGTCTGTGTCGTGAACTTCACATTCATTTGAAAATCCAGCATTTAGTTGATCCGGATCAGAGCTCACATCACTGTTGTAAACAGTAAACTCGTCACGATGTGTTTGTTTCCAGCAGAACCGTTACAGAACGCGACACACACGTCTGCTGGAAATACTGTACAATTCAGCCAATCAGATGCTGACTTCGAAACAAATGAGGACAACCCAAATGAGGTTTTGTCGAGTTCAGCTCACTTCATTCGCCACTAAAATATGGTTACGCAGGTACAAACACACACAGGGCTGTTTCATCCTGAGCACATCAATTATTCACACAGACGGTGTGTTTTCCTGTTTTCTCTTTCAGTTTCTTTTGACCACTTTCAGATTCTCAGAGCCATTGGGAAGGGAAGCTTTGGAAAGGTGAGCAGCACACACACACACACACACACACACACACACGCACACACACGCAGTATTGTGACATGAGTGATGTTTGTGCCTGCAGTGTTGTTCAGTGTCTGTATTCAGAGTCTGATGGAGTTGTGCCGGAGGCTGCAGCACACAAACACTCTGATCTCTTTCTCTCTGTGTAACGCCGACGGCTGCTGTATTTGTTGTGATATTTTTAGTGTCAGTGTCAGAAGATATTAATGGAGCTCACGTCACTCACATTTAAATGCAGTTTGAATTCACAAAGAAAAGCAGGGACTAACCCGAGTGTGTCCTGCATGTCAGATATTTTGAAGAATGTTGTAAGAAACACGTTTTTGTCCCAATGTTACCATCATTCTTCAAAATATCTTCTTTCAGAAGAAAGAAGCTCATACAGGTTTAGAACAACCTGAGGGAGAGCAAATGCCGACAGAATTTTTATTTTTCTGCATTTAATGCATTAATTAACATGAACTAACAATGATACAGTGTCTATGAATCCAGTCTATGAATGTCAGTTAATAGAAACACTGCTGTTCTACTTATTGCTCATGTTCGTTCATTTTAACAGAGAACTTTTTAATAACGCATTAGTAAATGCATTAGAAATATTTTTCATTATTAGTTGTGATGACTGAAGCACGGTCTGCAGGTGTGTATTGTGCAGAAGATGGACTCCAGGAAGATGTACGCCATGAAATACATGAACAAGCAGAAGTGCATCGAGAGAGATGAAGTCAGAAACGTCCTCCGAGAGCTGCAGGTCATGCAGAGACTCCAACACCCGTTCCTCGTCAACCTCTGGTGATTTACACTGAGCTGATGATGTTTTCTTCTCACACGTCAAGTCAAGTCAAATTTATTTATATAGCGCTTTTACAATTTGTAATTGTTCAAAGCAGCTTTACATATTAGAAGCACAGAAAAAAGGGAAGTGGTTAAAAATAAGCTGTACAAGCAAGCGTGGTAATATGTAACATATACAAGATTAAGCCAATGTCGGCTGACTCCCAGGGGTGGAAAAAACCCCCTAGGAGAAAAACCCAGCGTGCTAACACTGGGAAAAAAGTCCTAGGAGGGAAAAAACCCCTTGGAAGATATATATAATATATGATGTATATGGAGATCAAAATCTGAATTATACATTTTTATTATAGAGATTAAAAATAGATTATATATAAATATATGTAAGCGGATACAGAGATTATAAATCTGAATTATAGATGCAGCCAGAACTGGATCTGTAGGCCCATTGTCTCCTGGGCTACGTTGTAGTCAGGTCCAGACACAGGTTCTCCATCTGATCTGGACACGGCCTGGATCCAGCACCCGGCAAACCTCAGGATAAGCAGAGAGACAGATATTAGCGGAGATGCCATTCTTATTCTGATGTACAGGTATATCTAGTGTTATAGGAAATGTTCTCGGTTCCGGCCGACCTAATTATTGCAGCGTAACAATCCTTTAACGGATTTGAAAAATGTTAATGTATTGATAATGTGTTATGTGTATGCAAGAGCAAAGAGATGTGTTTTTAGTCTAGATTTAAACTGACAGAGTGTGTCTGCTTCCCGAACAATGCTAGGAAGATTGTTCCAGAGTTTAGGTGCTAAATAGGAAAAGGATCTGCCGCCTTCAGTTGATTTTGATATTCTGGGTATTATCAACTGGCCTGAATTCTGAGATCGCAATAAACGTGAAGGACTATAATGCATTAAGAGCTCACTTAGGTACTGGGGAGCTAAACCATTTAGAGCTTTATAAGTAAGTAGCAAGATTTTAAAATCTATACAATGTTTAATAGGGAGCCAATGTAATGTTGACAGAACTGGGCTAATATGGTCATACTTTCTGGTTCTAGTAAGAACTCTAGCTGCCGCATTTTGAACCAACTGTAGTTTGTTTAAAAGCCGAGCAGAACAACCACCCAGTAGAGCGTTACAATAATCTAGTCTTGAGGTCATGAATGCATGAACCAACTGTTCCGCATTTGTCATTGAGAGCATATGTCGTAATTTAGATATATTTTTTAGATGGAAGAAGGCGGTTTTACAGATACTAGAAACATGACTTTCAAATGAAAGATTGGTATCAAAGAGCACACCCAGGTTCCTAACTGAGGACGAAGGTTTAATGGAGCACCCGTCAAGTGTTAGAGAGTATTCAAGGTTTTTTCGTGAGGAAGTTTTTGGTCCAAAGATTAGGATATCAGTTTTTTCTGAATTTAATAATAAGAAATTTCTTGTCATCCAGTTTTTAATATCAGCTATGCATTCTGTTAGTTTTGTGAATTTGTAGGTTTCGTCAGGGCGCGAGGAAATATAGAGCTGAGTATCGTCAGCGTAGCAGTGAAAACTAACACCATGCTTCCTAATTATCTCTCCTAAGGGCAGCATGTACAGAGTGAAAAGCAACGGTCCTAGTACTGAGCCTTGTGGTACCCCATATTTAACCTGTGATCGATACGACATCTCTTCATTAACTACCACAGACTGATAACGGTCAGATAAGTATGATTTGAACCATGCCAAAGCAATTCCACTAATGCCAATTAAATCTCTCAGATCTAGTTGAGGTTTTTTAATAAGAGGTTTGATAATAGCCTGCTTAAAGGTTTTTGGCACGTATCCTAGTGTTAAAGATGAATTAATTATATCAAGAAGTGGACCTACGACCTCTGGAAGCATTTCTTTCAGTAGTTTAGTCGGCATTGGGTCTAACATACATGTCGTTGATTTTGATGATTTGATAAGTTTAGATAATTCTTCCTCTCCTATAGCGGCGAATGATTCTAGTTTTACCTCAGGGACACTACAGTGCACTGTCTGAAGTGAAACTGTAGACGGTTGCATGTTTATAATTTTCTCTCTAATATTATCAATCTTGCAAGTAAAGAAGTTCATAAAGTCATTACTGCTGTGCTCTATGGAAACGTCAGCAGTTGAATCTCTGTTTCTAGTTAATTTAGCCACTGTGTCAAATAAATACCTAGGATTATGTTTGTTTTCTATTAAGAGATTTGAAAAATAAGTAGATCTAGCATTTCTTATGGCTGTTCTGTACTCAATCATTTTTTCTTTCCACGAAAGGCGAAAAACTTCTAGTTTTGTTTTCTTCCAACTACGTTCAGCTTTTCTAACAGCTCGTTTTAGAGCCAGAGTGTGCTCATCATACCACGGCGTTGGATTAGTTTCCTTAATCTTCTTTAGACGTAAAGGAGTGACTGCATCTAATGTGCTGGAAAAGAGAGAGCCAATAGTTTCTGTTGCAGCATCGAGTTCTTCTAAGTTGTCAGGTATACTAAGGTGATGAAACTGCTCGGGGAGATTATTTATAAAGCAATCTTTAGTGGCAGACGTGATTGTTCTACAATATTTATGGCTGGGTGGTGGTTTTGTAGCCTTGGCTAATTGTATTATACACGAGACTAAATAATGATCTGATATATCATCGCTCTGCTGTAGAATTTCAACAGCATCAATATCAATTCCATGCGACAGTATTAGATCTAGGGTATGATTACGACAATGAGTGGGTCCTGACACGTGTTGTCTAACTCCAATAGAGTTTAAAATGTCTGCAAATGCCAATCCAAATGCATCTTTATTATTATCTACATGGATATTAAAATCACCAACAACAAGGACTTTATCCGCAGCAGTACTAACTCTGATAGAAACTCAGCAAATTCTTTGATAAAGTCAGTATGGTGCCCTGGTGGCCTGTATACAGTAGCCAGCACAAATGTCAACTTACATAATGTTACATAAAGCACCATCACTTCAAAGGAATTATATTTGAAATTCTTTTGAGTGATTCTGAATATATTACTATAAATTACAGCAACACCTCCCCCTTTGCCTTTCTGTCGAGGATTGTGTCGATAATCATAACCTTGAGGACTAGATTCATTTAAAGTAATGTAATCGTCTGGTTTTAGCCAGGTTTCTGTCAAACACAGCAAGTGTAGTTTATTGTCTGTGATAATTTCATTTACAATAAGTGCTTTTGAAGAAATAGATCTAATATTCAGTAACCCAAGCTTTATCATTTGTTTATCTGATTTATGTGTGATTTTCATTTTTTGAACATCAATTAAATTTTTACCCTTAAAAGGTTTCGGAAGTTTTTTGTATTTACTAGTTTGAGGTACAGACACAGTCTCTATGTGATAATATCTAGGTGAAAGTGTTTCTATGTGCTGTGAATTATCTGAGTTCTGTGACGTGAGGCGGCTAGCAGACGGTCGGTTTAGCCAGTTTGTCTGCGTCCTGATCTGGGCCCTGGTTTGTCATGTTTCAGCTCTAAGACTATTTGCCAAATTTCTAGAGAGAAGAGCAGCACCATCCCGGGAGGGATGAATACCATCTCTTTTCAACAGATCAGGTCTGCCCCAAAAGCTTTTCCAATTGTCTATGAAACCTATATTATTCTGCGGACACCACTTAGACAGCCAGCCATTGAGTGATGATAACCTGCTAACTATCTCATCACTCCGACGACCAGGAAGAGGACCAGAACAAATTACTTTTGCTGACATTGAATTTGCGAGTTCACACACCTCTTTAATGTTAATTTTAGTGATCTCCGACTGGCGAAGTCGAACATCATTTGTGCCGACTTGGATAATGATTTTAGAATATTTACGTTTAGCATTAGCCAGCACTTTTAAATTTGCTTTGATGTCAGGTGCTCTGGCCCCCGGCAAACATGTGACTATGGTGGCTGGTGTCTCTATTTTCACGTTCCGTGTAATAGAATCGCCAATTACTAGGGCACTTTCAACAGGATTCTCAGTGGGTGCGTCACTGAGTGGGGAGAACCTGTTTGATGAATCGGAACGGAAGAGTGGTGTTTGTTCTTGCCATTATGCCGCCTCACAGTCACCCAGTTAGCCTGCTGCGTGGCTTCTACAACCGGAACCGAATGTGTAGTGTTTACTAGGCTAGTCGCATCCAAAGCAGTATCTAAGGCCCTTTCATTCTCACTATCCTCAATTAAAGTTTGGATGCGTGTCTCTAATTCTGAGATTCTCTCTGTCAGCCTGACAATATCCCTGCATTTATCACATGTGTAAGTCTCACTGCTGACAGAAAGAGCTAAGCTGTACATGTTGCACACAAAGATTTCTGCATTCATACTCTTGACTAATCAAACTTCTCTGTATTTAAAGCCTCTTCCGTGGATTGACACAGACTCTCTTGGCTCGCAGGTTTTCGTTTCAGGATGAGGAGGATCTGTTTATGGTGGTGGATCTGTTATTGGGGGGTGATTTACGGTTTCATCTGCAGCAGAACGTTCATTTTAAAGAGGAGACGGTGAAGCTGTACATGTGTGAGCTAGCGTTAGCGCTCTGTTACCTGCAGCGCGAGCACATCATCCACCGGTGAGAGCCGCATCCTTCACATTAAACATACACACATAACATAAACAGCAATGTCCAATAACATAGTTCTACTTACCGCACCTTTAACTTAGTCATTTTCCAATCCGTCCATGCAAAGTAAATCCACAGGTTGAGATTCAGACGATAATGAATCAGACAGGTGAAGCAGAGTTCAGACTGCACGATTTTCAAAGTAGTCGGGTCACTGTTCTTTTCACGCTGCTTGACTATCTTGGCCATCATTCAGTCGCTGCTGTGTTCAAACTGCACGATGGATCGGCGACAGAAGGTTTCACACTGTATGACTTTACATGAGGAAGAATCGCAGACAACACTGTGTCTGGCACGCAAACTACGTTTCACAACCAAACACACGCGAGATGTGACAAGGAAACAACGCGATATCACACAAGACCGGAGTTATTATTATTATTAAAAACGGTAGCCGGCAAGAAGCTTGCAATATGAAGCTTGCTATTGCCGGTGCGCTGATTTGCAGCGAAAACAAGAAAAAGAAAATGGAGGAGGAAATGGTTGGGGAGACTGTGGATTGTGTGTTCTGCAATGACAGTTGGAGGTAAATAAATAACGTTTCAATGTGCTGCTGTTGCGGATGGTCAAGCAAATGTTTGTGTTTTGTTTCTGTTTGATAGAATTGTAATGTTTATCTCAAACGAAGCCATGCTTGCTGATATTGTGGTCTATAACTCCTCCCCGAACTCCCCTCTGCTCTGTATCTTGCTCTCTCATTGGCTGTCGGTCATCGCCGATGTAGTTTTCAGTCAGAACACTTTTCACGCAGCAGGATTTTGAATCGCCAACAGGTCCAGATATTTAGCGTGCCAAATATCTCACGGGCGTCTGCGACTCATCGGCGATTCTCTCAGATCGGCGATTTCTCAAAACCTGTCGGGGAGCCAAAATCGGGGCTAAAATCGTGCAGTCTGGACTCGGCTTAAGAACAAGTAACGATCAGAAGATCGTCATGATGACCCGACACTGACTCATAGGAGTCCAAAAGCCAGTTAACGAGCGGCAGGCGTGTCTAATTAACACTGAGAGTGAGACGAGCATGTGACAATATATGCATTTTCTGATCAGTTATTAACTGATATGCTTTTAAAGGCACATGAGTTATCGAAGAAAATGTACACAATGTCCATAAATTAGAATAAGTATTTGAAACTGTTTGTTGTTGTTGTCCTGAACAGGGTGGATATTTCTAATCTAACATTTCAGTGATTTTGTTTGGTAAATGGTAAATTTATTTACTCGAGCTTCAACATTATTTTTCAAATGTTTTACATCATCATGATTACACAAATTCTGTCAAAAACTGAGTTTGATTTTCTAAATTTTGTGTCTAAAATGCAGGGAATACCAGGAATTACCCATATTTTACCTTATTAAATTAACCAGTTGTCCAGGTTAAAATGCAAACCAATAACCCGGCAACACAAATAAACCATTTAATAAAGTTCACAAAACTCTGTTAATAAATCAGGATATTCACCAATAGTTAGGTGGGCCTGTGTCAAAACCTGATCATTCGTGTATCTGAGGATATGTTATGTTATGCCATGTGATGTTAAATAAAGTGTTCCAGCATTGTCAAGTCCGCTTCATTTATAGCTCTTTTTTACAATACAGATTGTTTCAAAGCAGCTTCACAGTGAAAACAGGAAAATGAATGGACAGAGATTGAGTCCACAAGAGACCAGAAACACTGAATAATAACCAGAAATGGTCTCAAGCATCACCAGCAGCTCATAATTATACACAAGATCTGCTTAATATGTCAGAAACACGTTCATACATACGTCACTACTCACTACTGTGTGCGCCGTTCCCTCTCTAGGGATATAAAGCCAGACAACATTCTCTTGGATGAACATGGTGAGTTACACTGTTTACATCAGTCCATGCTGACACTCAAAATAAAGACGATGATGATGAGGAGTCATTTGGTCTCATTTCATAAAGAGCAGCTGTCTGTGTCGTAGGTCACGTCCACATCGCTGACTTTAATGTGGCCACGGTCCTGAAGGACTCAGAGAAAGCCACGTCTATGGCAGGAACCAAACCCTACATGGGTGAGAATCTCTTCAATATATAATCGATTTAACGCTCTGTTTCATAAACACTGCAGAAATACTGGAGGAAAAGTTTGTGTTTGACAGTAACTGAGAAACAGCGGTGTCTGTGTGTGTGTTTTCTAACAGCTCCAGAAGTCTTCGAGTCGCAGGCGGACGCTGGTCCGGGTTATTCGTACGGCGTGGACTGGTGGTCTCTCGGCATCACGGCGTACGAACTCTTACAAGGGTCGGTGAGTTCAAGGACACAAACACATGAGCTCCATTTAAAAGCATTCTGGGAAAATCAGATTTTTGTTAATTGTGTTCAACTTAAAAATGAACAGGGTTGGGCACCCCTGATCTACACAGTCTAAATAAACATAACTAATGCCAATGTGTTAGTCGGAGCTCGGTAATATCAGTTGGTGTGCCCCGCTGCTCCACCGAACTGTACTTTAGCCCGTTACTAACCTGAGCGCAGATTTGCAGGGTTATTAACCAGGTAACAGATAATAATTAAAATCCAATTCAAAAACATTCAATCATATATACATCATCAATTCAGAAATTAAAGAATTTAGAAGCATTTACCTGGCAATGAAGAAGACTACACACAGCAATCGTGCGGGAGATCTGTCTGTGATGGGAAACAGCTGCACTTGATTACATGGATGACAAAGCATTGTGGGAAACTGAGTCCATGATGCGTGTAGTGTCAGTGGAAACGGTGCCCTCTGCAGGCATGCAAGAGCATTCGCAGCTGGTGGATGTGACATAGCCCCCCCCTCGACGGAGTGGCTTCCAGAAGTTCAAATCGGTGGGAGGTGGATCCGGGGAGGGAAGGTGGGCCAGGTCAATGCATGAAGACACCGGCAGGACAGAAAGGCAAGGAAGACCGGATAGAGGACCTGGGTGATGCAGGATGGTCAGAAGGCCAGGATGGTCCAGACCAGGCAGATGACCAGGGCAGAGCAGGCAATGTAGGTGGCCTTACAGACGCGCTTGATGACCCCCATGGCAGAGCAAACGACCACCACAGGCGTGATTTTTTTTTTCCCCAAACCAGTTCAGCGTAAATCCCGCCCTGGAGCTGATTCTAAACATTTCATTGGTCATGTCAATCACAGTAATGTTTGCCTATGCCCAACCCTGATCCCTAAACCTACAGTCACTGTAACCTCAGCCAATGAAAGGACCAAAGGACCCCCAGGGCAGATCCGGCAGGGTAAGGCAAGGCAAGGCAATTTTATTTGTATAGCACATTTCATACACAATGGTAATTCAAAGTGCTTTACATAAAAAAGAATAATAAAAATAGAACATAAGGAATAGAAATAACAGTAAAAACAGAATTTTGCTATCTGGATGAAAGAGCTAGGAAGTCTCAGGGAGTTTGTTGTTGTTGTTGTTGTTGTTGTTGTCCATCAGAGTTGGATCTAAACTACTCCACACCAAAGGGGTATTTTTATAATTCTTTAATTATAATTATTCAGCCAGTTTTATTAATTTATCAACCGGAATATTCCCATCAACACTTTATTTTCCGTCAGGGTAAAATCAGGCAAGACTGGATCACAAAACAGAGGGGTTGGCACTGGCCACGGAGGCCGTGTCCAAATAGGCAGGAAACTCAGGGGCAAACTTCATGGTCGTATCAGGGCAGACCGGGAACTCAGGCTAAAATGGGCTCTTGAGTGAACTCATGGGATGGAGTGGAACAGGCCTTGGAGCAGATTCTTGGACCGGCGTAGGTTCTGGAGTGGACTCATTGGCTGGAACGGGTTCACAGGCTGAAGAGCAGTGTGCGGCCCAAACACACAAAAGGGCTATTGCCGTGACGGGGAGAACAGAGGATAAGGGAACAACCTCTGGGATGGACGGTGCGGGCACCAGCAGGCTTGAGCGTGCGGAGACCGGTGGTCTAGATGACGCTGGTCTACTGATGTCAGCGGTGTGTCGCCCAAGCTTGAAGCCAGTCTCAAGTGCCTAGGGACAGCCTTAATGTCCTCATGTGCAGCGTTCATGACAACAGGGAACACAGATGTGGCGTCAATGACGGCTGAAGACTCTAACGTGGCGTGTGTGATGGCTAGAGTAACGTACGTTACAGTTGGAGGGTCTGGTATGGAGACCATCTTGTCTGCAGACACAGGCGAAGCGGCCATCTTGTGTGAAGACACTGGTATGGCGGGAAGAGGGGAAGAGCCCTTCTCGATCTCCCCCACGGTAAAGTGTGAACCAACTGAGAGTAATGCAAAGGTCTAAAACTCAGGGAGCGACCCTCGAGGACCATTACAGATCAAATGCTCTTTCAGTGGGTTATCATGTCCATGACAAAAACAAAAATCTATTAAAGCATAATCTGGGAGATCAGACACATATGCTATATCCAAAAACTCAATTGATCTGTTACCTTGGTGTAGGCTGATGATATGAACTGCTGGATCCATCATGTGGTGAAGTCTTCTGTAATGATTTGCTGGTGTTAGTCGTTTCAAGTACTGAGCGACAACGATAGAAGATCCAAACGCAGTTTATTGAGAGCACAAATCCAAAGTCGTAGTCCATTTAACAGGCAGAAGGTCAGAGAGTGTGAGACAGGAATGAGAAAACCAGGAACGTGCACAACAGGGGAAACGCTCAGTAAGGCTTAATAGACAAGACATCGCAAACAACTGAACTGGGTTAGATAGGGAGAGAGACACAGGGATAATGAGGTGATGGGAAACAGCTGCGCATGATTTCACGGATGACAAAGCATTGTGGGAAACTGAGTCCATGATGCGTGTAGCGTCAGGGGAAACAGTGCCCTCTACAGGCATGCAAGAGCATTCGCAGCTGGTGGATGTGACAAATATTGTGATATTTACAAAGACACTGATTTATTTTTTAGAGTGTATGGTCAATATATTAAGTCCATATGAAAGTGTTTAATTGAAGAGAAATCATATAACTCACGCATGCGGAGAGAAATACGGCTATGAAAGAAAGATCAACAAGAATCAACTTTTTTCAGTTTTTTCAGTGAAACACAACTGCTTTATTGTTAAAACGAAATGCCTGAGAAGACACATAATTTTATTTTTTACTTTTCTTTTTTTCATTCTCTAAATGTGAATCTCATGTTTAGAATGTGTGCATCATATTTTACCCCAGAAAAACACACGTAACGCATTACATGTAACATAATCAAATTACTTTTCCCAAGTAACTAGTAAAGTAATGCGTTACTTTTAAATTTACAACAAAATATCCAAGTTACTTTTTCAAATAAGTAATCGTGAGTGCAGATGTGTGTGTGAACATGATGTTATTCTAGATCTAGACTAAATGTGAACATGGCTTATTCTTTTCACTTTTGGTGTGAAAGGGCCTTTATATCTGCCAGAACTTTTTGAAATTAAAAAACAAATACAGTATGTTCAGCCCAGGTGAGAAAAAGTAACTCAAAAGAAATTTAACACATTACTTTCCATAAAAAGTGACAAAGTAACATAATTAGTTACTTTTTAGGGAGTAACGCAACATTGTAACATTACTTTTAAATGTAACGTCCCCAACACTGTTTACAAGCCTCTGAAGAATAATGTCGAATAAGTTAAAGAGTGAATCAGCAGAAGAGCGTGTGACAGCTGTGATTCGTCTGAACACAAGTGGGACTTCAGGACGGAGGATTCAGACGTTTCTCTGGAGATGAAGCCGCTCAGGAACGAATCGCTCTGTGTTTCAGCGGCCGTACGAGATCCGCTCCAGCACGACAGCAGCCGAAGCCATCAACACAATCCAAGGACAGCATGTGAGCTTTTCCTCCGCCTGGTCCGACGGGATCGTGGCTCTGATCCGCAGGGTGAGTTTCTTCTCATCAGACTTAACATTACTCCTCACATTATAGATACATGAGGGAGCAGAAACCTGTGATAGATATCTGCTGTTCCAAATCTGTCTGACTTTTTCTTCTGTGGGACACAAAAGGTTTTCTGATGAACAACATTGACTTTCATTATATGGAGAAAAAAAAAGGCAACACTGCTGACATTTCTCAAAATATCTTCTTCGTGTTCCACAGAAGACAGTAAGTCACACAGGTTTGAACAGCATGAGGGTGAGTAAATGCTGACAACATTTTAATTTTTGGGTGAACTATCACTTTAATATCTTCAGTAATTTTCATCTTGATTTAAGAATGTTTAGATATTTGTGCTGGAAAACAAGACAGAAACACTGAGGAAGAACTTCATTTACCTACGAACAGGTCTGTTCATTTGTTTTATGTGCAGCTTTTGACTAAAGACCCTGAGAATCGTCCGTCACATTTGTCTGATATCCAGAAGGATCCGTATCTGGCTGATGTGAACTGGGACGCCGTGCTGGAGAAATCCGTCCCCCCTGGTTTCGTTCCAAACGTAAGAGGCCGTTATACACGCGTCACGTTGCGTCTGCTCATGATCAGCACACGGCTGACGGATTCTCTCTCTCTCACACAGAAAGGCCGTCTGAACTGTGACCCCACGTTCGAGCTGGAGGAGATGATCCTGGAGTCCAAACCGCTGCACAAGAAGAAGAAACGTCTGGCCAAGAGCAGAAACAAACACTCAAAGCCGCTGGTGCGTTCATTTCCTCGCCCTCATGATGCCGTTCCAAACACAACAGCAGGAACGTTTCTACAGAGCTTTAGATCGTTTCAGAGCAGCTTCACGGTAATAAACAGGAAAAAGGCTCTTCAATTTCAAGAATATTTAACTTACAATCAGAATGTCAATTAAAGGAAGAGCATCATACGGGTTTGGAGCGACATGAGGGCGAGAACAATCGCTTTAAGATGACATTGCCTTGAATCT
>NC_090221.1:38211740-38214240 GCF_024489055.1 Chanodichthys erythropterus
TCCTCCAGAGCCTCGACAGTGACAGACACTCGTCAAGAACGTCATAATTCATCAGAGAATCACAAGACAAATCAAATCACATTTCACCAATGCGTTACTTTCGTAATCTTTTCTTTTTTTCTGTTTTCTCATTGCTGTAAAACAAGGTATATTAGTACGATGTATTTAAACATTACGCTTTTGTCCTGCCTGTAATTTTCATTATAATACAGAAATGAAAATCTAATGACAATTAACAACTCAAAAGTAAAAAAAAAACAAAACAGAATTTGGAGTCAAGTAAAATGTATTTCTATAGCACTTTTCACAGAAAATCATGATGTTTATAATGTCTTCATGCCTGATTCACATATGGCAGATTAGAGCTGGACGATAACATACTTTATAACTCATTGTGATGAAAATAACACTTTTTTTCCCTTGTTTTGGTTCCATTCGCTCGATCGGAAGACCAAAATCAGAAATAAATCAAAAACATTTTGAACTTTGAACTCTCTCCGGTCACAAAAGGCAAGTTCACTTCAAGCAGCAAATCACTCTTGAACTCAGTGAGCTGTTATTATCACAGAATGTGGTAAAAATATGTAAAACTTTGGTTTAAAGGTCTTTTAAAGTCACCATGAAATCAAAATGGACAATTATTGTTTCTTATGGAATATTTCAGTGTTTATTCTGAATGATTTATCGATTATTGTTTTAAATTCATGTTCTGGTAATCTTGAATCACAATCTCTTCTCTTCTCTGATGATGAGGGCGGGGCAACCCGTCACTCACATGAGATCCACCAATAGCTGGAGTCGAGTGAGTGAATGTTTTGAAACGCTTCACAAATATAGTGAATTTCATGATGCTGATTTGATATTTTACACTGATATAATCTCCAGACGAAAACCAGGATGAGATGCATATAGTGTGTGTGTGTGTGTGTGTGTGTGTGTCTGTCTCACCAGGCGGTGTGTGTGGATGGCGTGTGTGGCGTCACTGGTGTGTAGCTCTGCAGTGACGAGTGTCTGTAGTTTCAGCAGGGCTGTGTGTGTCTCTGTCACTTTGGCTTTCTTCTCCGCATGTTCCCACTGCAGCGACGCCACAAACACGGCCACACGCTCCTGACACACGCGCAGCTGCTCTTCCTGAAACACACACGCCTCCTGACACACACACACACACACACACAGGTGTTTCATTCATCTGCAGCTGTCATGAATGTCGCGTGATCATGTGATCATGTCTCTCTCACCCTCTGCCGCGCGTCGTTCTGCGTGTCGCTGTGCTGCGGTCGCAGTCTCTCCTGCAGGCGCCTCTGGAAACACTGCAGCTCTGTGACCTCTGATGACCTCTGCAGGTCAGAGGAAATGCATCACACACACACACACACACACACACACACTATTTTCCAGCATAAATATGTAAACATTTTTAAATCAAGATACATTTACTGAAGGTAAATGATGAAAATCGCGAGCGCCTCACTGCCTGGCAACACTCACCTCTGTCTCTGAGCCTGCAGGGGTCACGGTGGGGTCACTGAGGGTCACGGCGGGGTCACTGGCGTCTGAGCCGAGCCGTTCGAGCTCACAGATGGCATGATGCAGCACAAGACATCGATCCAGACGACACGCGGCGTTCACACACTCCAGCTGCAGACACAGGCGCTGCTCATGCGAGAGAGAGCGCTGACACACACACAGAGCGCTGACACACACACACACACACACACACACACACACACCAGATTCTGCCTTCATCACATTCTGCAGAACACAGCGACACCCGACGCTCCACTAGAACAGCATGTGTGTGTTACACAATCAAACATGCTGAAACTCACTCTCTACAGAGATTAAAAAGTTCATTGAAAAGGTTTATATAATTAAACAGTTAAAAGCGTTACGTCTCAAATAAGTGCATATTTAATTAGATAATGTCATTCCAGAAAATGTGTAATATGAAAGTACAGTCCTACAGTGATTCATCACCTGGGAAAGTGTGATGATATATTACTTTTACTGAGTTCAGCTGAGCTGTCGAACGCTTCATGACTCTTCGTGAGCGGCTGTGTGTGAACTCAGAAACGCTCCTGAAGCTCTTCAGCGTGTAGTTTCAGGCCTCACCTGCAGTATTCTCTGAAGGCGTCTCGGATGCTCCTCTGGTCCTGCAGCTCTTGCCGTTGCTGCTGTCGGACGCGGCTCTGAGCGGATCGCAGCTCGCGGGCCGCCGCTTTACCCCTCCGCTGCAGACGCTCCTGGATCGCCTCCGTCTGCGGCAGCAAACGCGCAGATCCCGGAGACGACGCCTTCAGCTCCGCCAGTGACGCCTGCAGCACACACAGACTCACCTGCACACGAGACAGAACACCTTCAGCCGCTTAGATTTCCCACAATCCTCAGTCATCTGAGGCTGAATAATCAGAATAATTAAGATTTTATATCTGCAGCAGCACAGCTGTTTTCAACATTGATAATAATCATAAATGTTTCTTGAGCATCAAATCATCACATC
>NC_090221.1:38219240-38231740 GCF_024489055.1 Chanodichthys erythropterus
TGTAAAACTAAAAGTCACACACACACAGTGCTGAGACTGTAATGAACTGACCGTGTGCGCAGTGCAGCTGAGCAGACGTCTGCGCCGGAGGAGCTTCACACTGACGACACTGAGAGACGCCAGCAGGAGCGTCAGGAGGAACGAACCCAAGAAGAACAGGAAGAGAAGAGAGTGATCCACACCCACCTGTCAACACACACACACACACACACACACACACACACACACACACACACACACACACACACACACACACACACACACACACACACACACACACACACACACACACACACAGCAGCCGGTTACATGTGAGTGTGTGTGATTTATAAAGACACAAATTTGTAAAATGTGTGTGTGTGTGTGTGTTATAGAAATGTGAGTAATGTTACACTGGTATTACAACCTAAACATATTTAAAATAGCTTTAAAAACACACTAAACAATGTTTTATTATAAATGTAAGAATGCAGACAGTGATGGTTAGGAGTAGAGGAAGTGTAGGAGGAGAGAATGTACAGTTTATACAGTATAAAAACCATTACGCCTGAGGAGAGACCTCACTGACATAGCAAACCTGTGTGTGTGTGTGTGTGTGTGTGTGTGTGTGTGTGTGTGTGTGTGTGTGTGTGTGTGTGTGTGTGTGTGTGCGTGTGCGTGTGCGTGTGTTCACCTGCTCAGTGGTGTTTACCCTCAGAGTGAAATTAGCCACCACTGGACCAAACAGATGAATGTCATTCTGAAATACAATCACAATAATCACGTCACTTTCATCACATTTGCCAAAAACAAACAACCAGTGAATTAATTAAAATAGGTCAAAATCACTGTCAAAGTAAAACACTTATTAAAAAGATATCGATAAGATTTCATATAAATGGATCAGATTTGTTCTAACACTAGATTACTCTAGACGTGAACTATCCCAGAATGCACTGTGATTAGCTCAATGAAAAAAAATTACGAGCGGAAAGTCAATTATAAATTCAGTCTATATTCATTCAGGACTGAAAACATACTCAGTTAATAACGTAACCTCAGATCCCTGAGATAACGGTAACGAGCATTAGCTAGGGTTAAGGTCCAGTTCAGAGGTCAAAGCCCAACTAAACTGAGAGGACTCGTGTCTGTAGTGCAGCAACGTGCAAATTGTAAATCCTGGTGAAGGTGGACGGCACGGACCAGCCGGCCGCAGCACAGATGTCACCAATGGCCACGCCCAGGAAGAGGCCTCTGGAGGAGTGTGTTCTTACACCGATCTGAGTTTTCCCCATCGTGACTAGCGACGCAATACGAGTGAACCGTATCAACAGAGAACTGCAGTTAAAACGGCTGAATGTAGTGTAGCGTGTGCAGACAGTGAGACAGACGGGAGTCTGCAGATACCTGAGTGGCATTGGAGAAGGTCAGAAACGCTGGTAATGTCCAAACCTGCTTTCTGTTTTCTCTGACGCTCATCCTGTACGAAAACTCATACTGAGAGCCAGCTACACACACACACACAGAGAGAGACAGAGAGAGTGAGGACAGTGAATAAGTGTTATACAGTCTGTGTGTGTGTGTGTGTGTGTGTGTGTGTGTGTGTGTGTTACCGGGCAGTGTGTCTTTGCTGAAGGTCTGGTATCCTCTCTCCTGAACGCTCCCATTGGTCTGCTGCAGTATGACGTCAGACACAGAGTCACGAATGCAGAGCTGCGAGAGGTCACGACCCCCCTCAGGGTTCCTGACCACCAGCGTCACTCGCACCTGCGGAGTTCCACTTCCTGAGTCCACCTGTGACACAAGACCGGCAATATTATACACACACTCTCTCTCTCACACACACACACACACACACACACACACACACACACACACACACACACACACACACTCTCTCTCTCACACACACACACACACACACACACACACACACTCTCTCTCACACACACACACACACACACATGACAGACACACACCTGAGCGCACTTGAGGAACGAGACTCCAAACACCGAAGACTTTGCCGCGCTCTGAATGTAAACAAACAACAAACTGATGAGAATAAACGAGAACACAAACACACAACATTCTTCAAAACATCTTCTTTTATGTTCCACAGATGGGAAACAGGTTTGAATTCTGAAAGAATGATCCATTTAAAAACTCTAACTTATAATGTGAGAGTCTTTATGAATGATTCATTAAGAGAACCGACTCATTAAAGTCATTCGTTTGTGAATCGCACAGGATGAGGACAGCAGCAGCTCATGAATTTTAGTGACTGTCATAATGTTTTAATTGGACGGAGCGAGATGACATCATGTTTCGGGTCACTCCAGCCTGTTTCCATTTTTGAACAACAGAAGGGTATGGATGATTGACAGGTGTCATTTTACCCGATGTGACGCATTGCTCGTGGTTCTCTGATCCGCCCACTGACCCGAGATGACGTCATCAGTGTACTGCTCTGAAGAGCTGATGCTTCGCCTCATCTCTGAAAAACAATAAAAACATGTTCCTGTTTTCTTCCTCTGAAAAACAAACTAATGTTTCAATTGAGATTTTTTAAAACAACAATAAATGAAAAAGAAACCTTTTTTGCGCTGGATCTTCTCCACGTGATGGTTGGATCGGTCGATGTCTGATCGAGCAGCTGTTGATCTGTTGTGTGTGCGCGCACGAGAACGCGCAGCATCTTCAGCTCGCGCGATAAATATCAGCGCGTTCATAATCACAAACCATCCGTCGATCCATCCGTCCATTTCCAAACTCCCTGATCTGATCTGATCACAATCCCATAGATTAATCTCGGCGCCGCGATTAATAAACTCACTGACTAAACTCCTATTATTGAACACAGTTTCATACCACTGATTATAAACTCCATAAATAACTACAAAAGTGCAAATGTGTTTGTAAATATCTCATGACTGGACGAGAAGAAAAGCGCAGTTTTGTTTTTCCATTTCCGTTTAGCGCACAACTTTCCCCAAACATTGGAAACTGCGGGAAGCCCCGCCCCCGCGCGTCTCTGATTGGCTCAATGAACAACATTCCTCAGGCAATGCAGCGCTCCGATTGGCCTCAAGCTCTGCCAGTCAAAAGTAACAGTACAGCGAGCAGTTGTAGTTGTCGTTCCGCCCGTTAACGGTGTGTTTGAAATGCACTTTAACGCCTCATCTGACTCGTGCTCGCGACATGTGCTGCTCGAGCTGTCGGAGCCCCGGGCGGTGATGCGGGCTCCGGTAACGGGCGCCGCGGTGTCCGGTGTGATCCTCGCGCTGATCGCCGCCGCGCTCATCTGCGTGTGTCCGCGGAAACGACTGTTCATCTTCACCGCTCCGGTGAGCCCGTTTATTTGTTTATTTGTTTATGTTCATCTGTAAGGAAGAGTTAGGAACCACTTAACAAAAAACATGCTTTTGTAAATCATGATTATGACATAAAAAGTCAAATAGATATAGAACGTCATAATTTATAAATCCCATCCCAGGAGAATATCACCATTCATCACCAGCTGATTTATTACATTAAAATTTTTATTTTTTTTGCATTTCAGGTTTCCTGAAATGTTGTTTAAATATGCAAATGAGTCATTATCTAATTAAAGGATTAGTTCACTTTCAAATGAAAATGACTGCAAGCTTTGCTCTCTGTATATGACTTTCTGCTTTCTGATGAACACAATCCGAGAAATATTAATAAATATCCCGAGCTTGATAATGTCAGTATGAGTGTCTCCATCATCATAAACGTGCTCCACACGGCTCCGGGGTTAATGAAGGCCTTCTGAAGCGAAGCAATGCAAAAAAGTCCATATTTAAATATTATTTAAAAATAATATTTAATTAAAATTATTAATTTTTATTTATAATATCCAGCTTTTGCCAAACATAATTTAAACATAATTTATTTACTGAATGTTTAATTTTTATGATTTAATTAATAATTAGCTTTTCATCAAGTGCTGTAGACTAAATCATTTAGTTTCCTCTAACAGTGCATCCGTCTCTAAAGGTTTTCTCCACTTCTGTCGTGGAACGATCTTTTAAAGGATTGTTCAGTGTGAAGCTTCATCATCTCATGTCGTTCCAAACCAGTAAGACTTTCATCTTCTAAACACAAAGTTCAAATATTTTTAATGAAAACAGGGATTTTTATTCCTCCATTGAAAGTCCATGTAAGCAAAACTTTGAGGACTCAAAAAATGTATTATGATTTGTGAATGTAATCCATATGAATGGAGCGTTTGAATCCTTCTTCTGAAGAGACACGATAGCTTTATATGATGAACAGATTTAATTTAGATTTAATTTATTCACATATAAACATTAGTCAACAGAGTAAATGATGACAGAATGATCATATGATCATTTTTGTGTGAACTAACCCTTTAATCTCTTTCCTCCTTGATCCATTCATTTCTCCAATAGGGATTTCAAAGCAGTCTTTGTTAAAGCATTATAATACGTGAACCAAGCCAAGATGAATCATAACATTACAAACTTTGATTTGAAGCAAAAATGTAAAATCGGACAAAATACACGACTGTGAACTGAACGGCTTCAATCCCATGAAGCTTTGCAAACCGTTTAATCGAGTGAAAAATGATGGAGAAATATTAAGCAGCTTATTTAAAGATGTTGATTACATGTACATCAACATATTTGATTTATATATAATAAATAAAGTTTATTGCAAAATATGCATTCACAAATATTTAAAGGGGTCATGAACTGTTATTTTATTGTTTTATACTGTTTCCTGGGGTGCACTTATCATGTTAGTATGCTTTTTACATTGAAAATTGTCATAATTTAGAAATAAAAGGCATTTTTTCTACTCTGATTTTATCCTCTGATTTGAACTCTGTTATAAGGGGCGTGTCTCTGTGAGACTTCAGAGGAAACGCCCACTGCTGTGATTGGCTGACATCTTTCCAATTGAAATAGCCAAATATTACTCTCTCGAAAACCTTTGGCACGTTTTTACTTTTACAGCTCTCAAGGTTAACTAATCATGAAAAGTGTTGATTATATGTAGATCTATGGCATTATATTGAGATCGTGGCATGAAAGGTTGCAGAGATGAACACATCTGAGATCACAGACGTGTTATTGAGCTCATGAAAGCAGTGAAATCGTCATTGAAACTCAATAACGAATGCTTTCATCATAACTAACAGTGCAAACGTGATGTAAATAAGAGATCATGTGACTGTACATGAATCATTAATATCAGATCAGGCATTAGAATGAACACAGTTACTGACATGTTGTTGCATTACTGTCGAGTTCGTATCGTAAAAGTCTGTTTGCACCGAAATGCGATTGATTTACCAAAGAATCCACAGTGAAATGAACCGAACACAAATAAATAAAGTTCTCAGTTCATGACTCCTTTAAGTAGTTTAAGAGTGTTCGGAGATAGACTTGATTACGTCATTCGCGGTGCATCATGGGAGTGTGCGGAGTTAACAAGATCTTTTGGCACATTTTGCTTGTTTCAACTCTCTGATTGGTGAAATTTTCTGCACAGCATCATGGGTAATACAGATTTTCACCATGAATTCTACTGTTAAACATGATTATTTGAAAACTAAGTTGAAATAATGCGTTCTGACAGCTTCAACAGAAACAAATACTATAGATTAACAACCTCGTAGCTCACAGTAGCGCTGACTTTAAAGGTTCGTAAATTAATTATCATTAAAAATCAATTTCCCTGTGGAGAAAATAAACGAAGGTTTTAGTTCCGGAACCGACTGTTGCGCTCTATAGTCTGCTCAACTGATTTACACTTGATTCTTGCTTTTCTAGAAAGTTAATCATCTTTATCTTTATAACTTTATTTCTAACTTCATCATCTGTCCATCGAGTTTGGCATCCTGTACTAACCGTGTGTGTCGTGTGTCAGTGCGGAGGTGTGCGGAGGCGTCTGGAGGAGTGTGAGGAGGAGAGCGACGGTGACAGCGACAGCTGCGGACCGCAGACTCAACCGGATGAAGGAGTGCGTACTACACACTACAGCCCTCTGCCCAATACACTTTCCCCCGAATAACTCAATCCCATTTTTAAATTTTTGTGGATTCTGTTTTTGCTGTTTACATTTTTCTGAACTCTGATTTTAAGGGGCTGTATGTGGAATTCAGACGCTTGTTATTAGCGACACCGGTGGCCATGAAGTGAACTGCAGCAGGAACTTACTGCTCGTGCTCACACTCATGCACATGTGACACAAGAGACTGAACGTGATTGGTCTTTTTCATTTAGCACTTAGAAGTAAAAAGAAGTTAGAAATACCTTTGCAGAGATAAACTGTTAACGAACATCCTTTTCCTGGCAAAAACATCTCAAGTCCTTCACACAGAAATCAGTCCACAGGCTTTCATACACTAACGAGGCGGAAGCTCGCGTCTTTTCGGTTTAGTTACAAGCTGTTCACACAGTGGCAATAAAAGAGCGATTAATACATGAAAATTCTTACATGCAGCCCCTTTAATGATTAAATTAAATGTTAGTAATCAAAAAGCATGGCTAATCAATTTAAGTCATAACTAAAGTTTGTTTTTACAATAATATGCCCTATGCCTATGAAATGTTTTAGTTTTTCAGAAATGTTGTGTTGTGTGTTTTAATTTTCCTGGAATTATGATTTAATACAAATTTATTATCAAACACACTGGTGATCAAATTAATGGATTAACAATTTATATCACAATATGGTTTAATGTGGTGATTAAACTGCAAAATGAAATGTAATGAAATAACTGTGACGCTGCACATTTCCAAGTGAAAAGTATTGTGATTATTGGATGGCAGACGCGCTAGAAATAATGTTCACAGGTCAACTGAAATCAGTGAAACGGGAGATCAAAATGAAGAACAGGTAGACGCTGACACCGTCAGAAACCTCACGGCAGTAAAGTCGGATCGCTCTTCTTCCCTCAGGACCAGTGGACGCTGAACAGAGACGTGGCTGCGTTCGCGCTGAAGGCCAGGGTGGTTTACCCCATCAGCCAGAGATACAGGGTGAGAGACTTGAGTCTCGATCTGCAGTCAGTCCTGTCAGCTGACATGTTCTTGATCTGTGTGTGTGTGTGTGTGTGCGCAGCCGCTAGCAGACGGAGCCTCAAACCCGTCCCTGCATGAGCCGTCCAAGCGCCCCGCCCCGCCCAGCCAGGACTCCGCCTCCTCGCTAGGCGACGATTGGCTGAGCCAAGAGAGGGGTGATGATGAAAGCAGTCAGTTCGTCTCCTGCGGCCCCTCGTCTAAAACACACGCCAGTCACGTGTTCAGGAGAGTCCAGCATTACCCACAAACCCCCTGTCACTCACGGTCAGTGACACACACTAAAAAGTCCTACATTTTTTAGCAGGTGTAGGAAAGCAGTTTATTCGCAGAGGTCACATGACCCTGTTGTGTTCTGTGTGTTTCAGAGTCAGTTTGCTGTGTTTGACTCTGGAGGAACTGCAGCGCCAGACGTCACGCCTGCAGCAGGAGAAACGCACGGTACGACAGTGTGCTTGACTCTGTAACATAAAGTATTAAATTATATATAGATATATATATGAAAAACTGTATATTTATAATTTAATATATTTATATACAATAATTAATTACAGTTTAATTAAAAAAAAATATATATATATATGTATATTTATATTATATTATAAAGTATAAAAAAACAACCTATAAGTTATATGTTGGTTTTGTCCGGATTGTTGTATGCATAAGAAAAAATATGGATCATTTCTTGATTTGAATATTACGCAAAGTTCATCTGTATTCTACTACTTATTCTTTAATAAAACATGTTTGGAAAAGAAACTGAAGAAGATAATACAGTAAATGTCATTGTGGATTCTGCCGCAGATGTTCCTGCAGATTCTGCGTGTGTTGCTGGACGAGAGAGAACATGCTGACATCATCCAGGTGAGACGCATGAGGAGAATCACGCTCACACTGACACTTATGGCGAGCCGTTTTAACATTTAACAGCTAGACTGGATATGTGTTGCGGATATCTGTATTTCAGTTTTGCCTCGTCAAAAAGAACATTTCGGATATCCACAAAGACATTCTTCCTATAACAAATGACATAAATTTTGCCATTCATTTGTGTGAGGTTTATCATTACAGATATCTACAATTCAGTTGCAGATATCCACTATGTGAATTACGGATATCTGTAATTCCAGTTCAAGATATCTACATGTTCCTTTTCAGATATCTTGAATTAAGTTTTGACTAGGCGGAATGACGTTGTAGATATCTCAAACTGGAGTTAGGGATAACATTAGGGATATTATCAAGTTATGGATATCTTGAAATGTATTTTGATTAGAGATATCTGAAATTTGAGATATCTGTAACTTTCATTCCGCCTAGTCAAAATGTAATTGCAGATATATTGAAATAGAGTTTTGACTAGGCGAAATGACGTTGTAGATATCTTTATGCAAATCAGGCCGGCACTTTTAGGCGGGAGCAGAGCGTGTTGTTGTTCTAATCATTCAAATCGCGCCTGTTAACTCGTAATTAGCACTGATTGGCACCATGCCATCACTAGTCATAATGACGTTTGAGATATCGTTAACCTTCATTCTGCCTAGGCAAAACTGAATTACGGATATCTGTATCTGTCGTTTCGACTAGTCACAATTACGTTACAGATATCTCCAACTATCCAGAATGTAATTACGACTAGTCAGAAAGATGTTGGTGATATCTACAACATTAATTCTGGATAGTCAAACTTAACTTTTAAATGTTAAAACGGCTTTCCATAGACACTAGGTGTGTTCGACATCGTCTGGATGTAACGATCGGCGAGAGTGTCCGCGTGCAGGAGGAGGAGGAGCTGAAAACAGAGACGTGAAGTCGGACACTTTCTGCTTCCTGTAGTGACGCTCGCGCTGCGTTTGCATACTCTATCACAGCTGAAGTGAAATAAATGCAATGTTTGACTGATACACTGATGTTTCAGACACATTTTCATTCCAAACTTTATGCACTGCTTACAGCGTCTGTTTTTACAAGAATAAAGTTCAACATTAGCATATATTATTTAAATACCAATGCAGTGGGGTCTACGATTTTATCAGTTGTATTTTGATAAACGACACAATGTAACATCGCGACTACATGAAAAGAGCTTTAACTGTTATAAAAACACAGATTTTTGAGCATTAGTGGAGCTGAAGGCGTGACAATAAACACAAAACACACATGATCGTTGTCATGTGGTGAATCCGGCCAATCGTGGAACAGCTGTGACGTCATCATCGCTCGTGCAGCTCCTCTTGAGAAACTGCGCTGGCTGCCTCAGGCTACTTTGAACCATACGTCACAGTCACATGGCGTCGGCGCTGTCTCAGGTCGGACAAAATGTCTTACCAGCATGCACTGCTTCAAGTCAGCCGCCGATCGGTCTGTGCGGCGCTGCATCAAGTCGAACAAGCCTATTTAATGCATCTGTGCAGGAGGCGGAGCTGACGACGAGAGGCGTGTCTGTGGATGAGGGGGTGGAGTCAGGCACGGTCAGGTGTTCTGTGCAGGAGGCGGAGCTGTTGACGAGAGGCGTGTCTGTGGACGAGGGGGCGGAGTCAGGTACGGTTAGGTGTTTGCGGGAGGCGGAGCTGCTGACGAGAGGCGTGTCTGTGGAAGAGGGGGCGGAGTCAGGTGTGGTCAGGTGTTCTGTGCAGGAGGCGGAGTTGCTGACAAGAGGCGTGTCTGTGGATGAGGGGGCGGAGTCAGGCACAGTCATGTGTTCTGTGGAGGAGGTGGACAAAGCGGGGCGGGAGCAGCTGGAGCGATCACTGCAGATGGTAACCTTCGCTGTGGTGTGACTGCTGTTCTCTTATATGCTCTCTTTAATTTCTATTATTAAAACTATATTATTAAATGGTAATGATAATAAATATGATTATTAAAGTTTTTGTCCTTGGTGTAAGCGGCCCTTTAAATATTAAAATCATGTGATAGCAGTGTAAAATACTGTTGTTTGCATTAGTTCAGGTTGTTTCACATGAATGTTGTGTCCTAAATGACGCACTATACACTATGTACTTAAACTAAACTGTGTGTGTGTGTGTGCGCGTGCGTGTGTGTGTGTGCGTGTGTGTGTGCGTGTGTGCGTGTGTGCGTGTGTGCGTGTGTGCGTGCGTGTGTGTGTGTGTGCGTGTGCGTGTGCGTGTGCGTGCGTGTGCGTGTGCGTGCGTGTGCGTGTGCGTGTGCGTGTGCGTGTGTGTGTGCGTGTGTGCTTTAAGGCTGTGAGTTTTGCAAAGCAGTTGGAGCGGCTCGGGCAGAATCTTCAGCGCAGGTTTTCCAGTCACGTCTCAGAGGAAGTGATGCGTAGCGTCGTCGGATGCCTGCGAGCGATGGAGGACGTTCTCGCTGAAGTTCAGGCGTCTGTTCTGCAGGTGACGCTCACTAACCCTACAGTCGTCACATTTACACCGCGCTGAGCTCAGACTAACGCTGATGATTGACAGATGCTGTTGGACAGGATGGAGTGCTGGCAGGAAGTGTCCGACTGCCTGAGAGAAAAGACCGCCCTCCTGAAACAGGAGGCGGAGCTTATGGTGAAAGTTAGCGGCCAATCAGTGGAGCAGCTGAGATGTGATGGACAGCTGGAGAAACAGATTCTCAGTGACTTCCAGACTGCAGTTAATGAAGCAGTGGATCAGAGCGCTGACGGTACGACACACACCGACATGTGACACAACTGCACCGTCTGAAATCACCGCCCATACTGGTTCAGTTTAAGGCCACAAAAAATATGGTGTAAAATGATAATTTCATGAAGTCGTGATATGGCTTAATGTGATTTATTAAAATTCAAAAGGTGATGATTTCATTAAATAAATGTGAGCGGCGCTGTTGCTCGTTCTGTGTGCATCGTGAGCGTCACTTGGTGGCTGTTTTTGGTACTGCGCCTAAAAATCTAACAAGAGCCTCAATTTTTGGAACCCAGCTTGGTAAGAAATATGGCTCTGATTATTTCAGTACAGTTGCTTTACAGTGAACTTAAACTTCTATAACTTTTTTACACTTTCGTCTGAAGACGTTCTGCTATAATCTGCTGAGCGTCTCTTTAAAAAGAGCCGAGGTCTGTATTCCAAAGCATTCATGAACTACAGCCGAGTTCGGAGAGTGAATTTGAGAGTGAACAGAAGGCAGAAGGTTTATTATCACTTCATGTATTATTTGAACAAGGATGTAGTTTCAATGTGATCTTATTTGCCCTGCAGCGGTCAGACGTCAGACGGAGGCGCTGGCGCTCGAGCGCGTTCAGAAGGGCTGTGTGAGGAGGACGAGGATGATGAAGGCTCAGAGCTCCGAGTGGAGTCACGCGTCAGACTCACAGACGGACGCCCGTCTCACGATGAAGGTGAGAAACACACGGCAGCGTCGCACCTGCTGTAGAGACTGTCTCACTGTGTGTGTGTGTGTGTGTGTGTGTGTCTGCGCAGGCGTTTGCGGAGCTGCAGACGAGACACTGGCATCAGAGGAGAGACTTCGAGCTGCAGCAGGACGCCAGAATCACTGACGCTCTGTGTGAACGCTGGACGGTAACCATCATCGTTTATATCAGAACCTCAAAGTTTGTGCCACAAAAAAAGTTTATTTCTTTATTTCTACAGATCTTCATACAGTACAGATCGTTTCAAAGCAGCTTCACAGATAAACAGGAGAAAAACAATCAGTGATGCAGATATGAGACGAACTCAAATTCAGCAGCTCTAAAGAGGAGTGTGTGTGTGTGTGTGTGTGTGTGTGTGTGTGTTTATATCCACACAGAGCTTGTTTAGTAAGTGCCGCAGACGCTTGGCTGATTTGTGCACAGAGTTTGTCCTAAGCAGCATCGCTGAAGTCTCCGCCCCCTCTGAAGACCACTGCCAATCAGTGCTGAAGAGCATGAAGCTCACCGTGACCAATCAGATGCAGCGAGAGGAAAGACACGCCCACACACACCTGCGCAGGCTCCGAGAGCAGCTGCGGCGACGCAGACAGGTCACACTACAGTCATATGGAATATAGTGACGAGCATTATGGGATGTATTGATGAGTGTTCTGGGATGCAGGTGTGGCTGGAGGACGAGGCTTTGACTCGCTCGTGTCTGGATCACTTCGGAGAACAGCAGCGTGCGGTCGTCAAGGTGATGGTTTCCAGGCATGCGGACATGCAGATGAGGTGAGCATGTGACGGACTGATTGAGCCAATCATTCGTTGACTTGATTGACGGATTGATGGATGAATTGGTTGATTGCAGCTGTGCTCTAATCGAGGAGCAGCAGCAGCTTCTGATCCTGGAGCTTCAGAGAGTTTTAGCAGCTCGATGTTTTTACCTGCGATCAGTGAAAGAGATGAAGCTGACCGTACAGTCCGACACACAGGTGAACACACACACACACACACACACACACACACATGTTTATTTAGCTATTAATCTGTATAGATACATTGCATAAGCTTCTATTGTTTTCTTTTGATGTTCAGTATTTTTGTCTTGTTTT
>NC_090221.1:38244240-38266740 GCF_024489055.1 Chanodichthys erythropterus
AATAAAACAAAAAAATATGGGGCGCTCCACAGTCTCCGTCACATGAGTGTTAGTGGATTATTATCGTGTCCGACGACGACTTCTGTCTCCAACCCTCGAGAACTCTGTGAAGTTACTCTGATCTCATTCTTTCTTTTGGAAACTAGAATTTTAAAACTATTCATTAAAACTAGTTTATTTTTTTAATATTTCCCAGATTAAAGTAATTCAAAGACAATGCTATTTTATGAGCTCAGTTATCATGTGATCCGAACTATCAAAAACTTCCTAACTGAAATCTTAATTTTTAATAAGATGAAAAAGATTAACACAAAATATGATTCACACGAGATTTATAAAGCAGTTTTAATAGATTGCACCAAAATCAGTACAAACACAAGGGTTAATAGAGTGTGTGTGTGTGTGTGCGTTTATTGTGTCATGTATATGCTGAGCAGCTGGAAAAACATCTTTAAACACAAACAGCTGTGAATCTCCAGCTAATGATCTGAAACCTGCTGCGTTAACGAGTCCGGAGACTCTCAGCGTGAGGCGCTTCACGAGCGTCTGCTTCCTGAACGTCGTCACAATCAGCACAATTCAGGACTAAACCATTCAAACTACACAATGTTTTATTGGTGTTTCTGAACATGAATTCTAACACATCAAACAACACGACCATAGCGGCTCTACGCGCTGTCAGGCGCTGCGGCTGAAGGATACGCGTGTCGCAGCGGGTCGTAGAGTTCAGACCGGTAGTTGTAGGGATGAAGGTGGGCGTAATAATACGGATGTGGATGTTTCTTGCTGACGGGCACCGGCTCCGGCTCCGGCTCCGGCTCTTCCTCGTCGAGCACGGGTGCCGGAGGCGGAGGAACTTTACCCTTCACGGGCCGCGGCGGGTGGTCGATGAGGCAGTCGGGATCCCAGTAAGGGTCGCAGTCATATTCCATCGCCTTAAAGACCATGGGGGCCGGTGGAGGGGGCGGGGCCAGCTCAGACTTTTTGGAGGGGGGAGGGGGCGGAGCCTCCAGCTTGCAGTTGGGATGGTAGCGCGGGTCACACAGCACCGGCACGGCACCGGTGGGCATGTAGACGATGTGTGGCTTACACAGAGGGTCTTTACTGTTGCACAGATACACGACGTCAGCCTGCGCGAGGGGCGGAGTCACGGCCGCCTTAACTGGGGCTGGGGGCGGGGCGGGGGGCGGAGCCTGCTTACAGCCCTTGTCTTTGGAAGGGTCACATTTGGGAAGCGGCGGTAGAACCGGAAGTCCCAGTTTGCTCTGGTAGTAGGACGCGTTCGGACCGTAGACGTGCTCCAGGTGCCTCATCTGCTGGTACAACATCCGGATCCTGTCGATCTCGTACAACTGCAGGAAGAAAATATACACCTGATGAAGGCTGTAAACCAGGACTTCCTAAAATATGATCCTTCTGGTGCGAGAGACACCAGTCCTAATGTTTATAAAGGCAGCTCTATATTTTCATGTGTAAAGACCAAACATAATAATGTGCTGTAATTATGGGGTTAGATCTGTCTTACGCCCTCGGTGTGTCCGATGCTGCTGTAATATCGGTAATACGCCTGGAAGTCCGGAGTCTGCCGGTGCCAGCGTGGATCGATGTTGCGTTTGGGTCGAGAACTGGACAGGAACTCATTGGCCTTGTTGGAGTCGATACTGACTGAAGCCACATCTAAAACACACAAACCAGCTCTGAGAGAAGAAACCCAGAAGAACTTCCTTCACTTCAAAACATTTAAACCATTTTTAGATCCTGCAGTGAGAATAAAACTCTTCACCTTCCTGTTTGAGGACATTCATCAGGGATTTTGCCTCAAGAAAACCTGAAAACATTTGAACACAATTTACCTTCAAGAGAAATGAAAAGAAATAGGTATACAATTTCTTATACTGATAATTAATAGACGGCGCATGATTAAAGCATGAAGATGAACTGAATAAGGCTCACATGGCAGCAGCAGGAGGCAGATGAACACAGACATCATGACCTACAGACACTGTTTCACAGCGATGGACGGAGGAATAAAGTCACTGAAAGCATAAAATCTCTTTAAATGTTACACTTCTGGAAGTAAAAGTTGAAGTGTTTCACTCACCTCTTGGTGCTGCTTTCCCATCACTGAGCGCAGACAGGTGCTTTTATCCCTCGGACTCAGCCCGTCATCTGTCAATCATTCGAGCTCGGCCCGACTATTGGTCAGATCCGTTCAAAAGCCACGCCCACCGCCGCCGGCTCAAATTTAACGCGCGCGCGGCGCGCACACGAACAATAAAAGAAAAAGGAAATTTAACGCGTTACAAATAAGACTGAACTTGTCGACAGTTTTATATCTGAAACTCCCAGACTGACAGCTTTCATTATTGTAGCGCGTTTCAGCGTCTGTCGCCGGATTATTATCGGTTTAGTTAAAAACAGATGTTTTCCGCCGACTGAAACTTTAAAAGCTGCTAATAAAACCAGTTTTGCAGACGCGACACATTCCAGAAACTTCCATCCCTTTTATCGCGTTTATTTTCCTCCTGAGGATAAGATCTCTAACACGTCTTAAACATGAACACAGACCTTCACCTCCTCATCGAAACTCTTAAATATAAACTATGAACCAAAAAGCGATTTAAGATCAAAACTGCAAACAGGATTGCTACACGTTTTCCGATTCAAAAATACTTTTCCAGACTTCAGTAGATTTTCAGGCAATCTAAATTCGACAAAAGCATTTTAATAAAGTGTCTTATGATCTCATGAAATTTTCTTTTACTATATATTTTGTTCTCCACATGAGACACTAGAGCCTTATATTGTGCCTCAGCTCGTCTCTGAACTTCTCTAATGAAATCCCAAATCTGGGCAGTTTTCCTGAAGCTGCATGTGTGGATCAGAGTCTGATTATTCTCCTCCTGAGTGCTTTAACTGGATAAAAGAACTGCTGCTCTAACGAAATCCTCATTTATTTACTGAACATGTCTTTTTCCCTGAATCCTTAATCTAGGCATATTAGTCGATCTTTTATTGCAGCACCAGCCCAATGTTCTCCCTCTCCGAGTTTGGTAAAGCACACAGAGCTCCTGCTCCAAACAGAAACTTTCTTTTTTCTGAAACTTTGAACTTATTAGACCCATTTCACGACCACCTAGCAACGCCCTAGCAACCATATATGGCATCAGCACATCACACCCTGACCTATGGAGATGAGAAGCAGTGTCCAGCACAGACATCTGAAGGTCATTCCTGGGATTCAGTAATATTTCAGTCCTCCAGACTTCACCAAAATTAATTATTAAAAGCTTTTCACGATACTTTGGTGTGTCTATTATAATGAATAAAAACAAATATTAAATTTTAATAATGTATCATGAAATAATGTCTTATTTCTATCGTACACTAAGCATTTTGTGATGTCCCCGAGGCACTTCACTGAATTTGTACTTAGAAAATATTTAAAAATGGGCAGTGTCTACAAATTTTTGGCAATACTGAAAGTATTTGTTACTTTCTTGTGAAGAATAATTTTCTAAAACAACTAGATATCTATAGATAAAAAAAAAAACTGATTATAAAGTTATGTCCATCAGTCTGAAGACCTCGTCACAGCATCCATTCTCCGCCTAAAATCATTTAGGCTCCACCCATATGTGACATCATTTACCAGAAATGACATCATTCAGGTCTTTTTAACAGTGGTGCAGAAGTATCATACTTTTTATTCATATTTTTGAGGCGCATTATAGTCAGGGAGGGTATTGCGAAGCTTAACAACTCAACCCCATCACAAAATTAAGATGGAAAATTATTTTTTAAAATTTTATTTTAACCCATAAGTATATATACACAATGTACTTATGTCATTGTTGCCATATATGGCCTTCTCCCCCACGCTGCATGAGCAAGGAACCTCAGTCTATGGGTTGAACCGAACATTTGTGACAGGGTTGAGTTTTTCCACTTCATTTATGAATAATTTTAATAATAATAAATTGTCATGATTTCAGTAAAGATATTTACTAAAATCATGACAACTCAATTTTGTTAAATTGAATATTTGACAATGTGTGCATTTAAACATTGACAAGCATCATGTCAGAAATGGCGAACTGTTGAGCCAGAAAGAAGAGCACAATAAGAGACAAAATTAAAAATATATATAAAATTGAAGGCAATGTCTCCCTTCAAAGTCTGTCTTCAACCCCGTCACACTATTCTCAGCTATTATTTTGATAAAAAAAAAAGTTAAGGACCAACACAATAGAATCGTGCAGTTAAACATCTAAATTGAAAACGCTTAATTTTTTAACTTCAGTTCCATAATAATCACGAATGTTACATTTGTAGTTATTAAATTCTGAGCAGTAGATGTTTTATAGCAAGTTTAGTCTAAAATCCTTTTTAAAACAATTCCATTTTGAGAATAAAAGGTTTAAATTTTATATAATATATATATATATATAAAAAAATGCAAATAAAAAGGTCTTTAATGTCTGAGGTTTGAAATGTGCCTAATGGTGCGGGGTATTTAGAAAATTATGTAGTTTAAAAGATACAAAATTAAAGAAATATTGAAATATTACAAAGTCCCAGATATTAATTTTCTCTGGCGAAGAGCGGATGCACTCTCACGTTCACCGCATGCATTACCTGAAACATTCTTTTTTTTTTTTTTTTTTTTTTTTTTCCAGCTCCTCTCTTTTTTTTTTATTTTTTTTTTTTTATTTTTTTATTAAGAACATTATATAGACACAGAACGAAGCAGTCACAATGTAGGACAAATAACAAAACATAAAATAAAATATAATAAAATAAAATAAAAGGTACAAGACTGGGGTATATAACTAAACACAGAAGATCACCTTAAAGGAAAGGATTAAAAAACTTACAAATTTCGATTGTTTTTAAAGCCAGAGTTAAGGATAGTCCCAAAGTAATGCTGCAATTCAGCAAGAAAAACACAAAAAAGTGGTTTCTGACCTGAAAATTTACATTTATGTATATAAAATTTTGTTAATAAAATAAGAAGATTTAGTAAGTATAACTTGTTTTCCACTAAATGCTCTTTTTTCCAATTAACAAATCCAAACAAAACATTTTCCCAAAGTAAGGAGAAATCCTTATCAATGTGCTCAATAACAAAAAGGGAAAAGTCTTTCCACAATCTTTTAGAGTAATGGCAAAGCCAGAACAAATGCACTGGTCTCTGGGTGTTGTTTGCAAAAAGAACAATTTGTGTCAATATCTTTTTTAAATTTCTTCATGAAAGTATTAACAGGATTTACACGATGGATAATACGAAATGAAACTTCTCTTATCTTATTAGTAATTAAGTATCTATTTGGGATCAGCCAAACTTTCCTCCAGGCAATATCAAAAACAAAGGTATTCCAATAAACTGTGACATTTGGAATAGCCACAATTTCTTTGAGAAATAATAAACGTATTGATTTATTAGAAGAAGTGGAAGAAAAGCAATATTTCCCCATCATTGTAATAGTAGGGTCTAAAGAAGGTAAAGTAGAGGGATAGGGGATATGTTGAAATAGTCTAATAACTCCAGATGGTATGGCATCGAATACAATAGCAAATTCCTTAGGGGTAATGGGAATATTAAAACGACTAAGAAATTCCTCATAGTTTAATAAAAGGCCATTCGCATTAAATAATTGACTTACAAGCAAGATATTAGCCTCAAACCAGCGCTGGAAGAATAAAGATCTGTTTTTATAAAGAATATCTCTGTTATTCCATATAAAATATTTATGAGGGGAAAAGTTATGTTTGTATAAAAGAGACCAGGCGAGAAGGACCTGCTTATGGAATTTAGATAATTTAGCTGGTATTTTTTCAACATTATAATTACAAAGCAATAAAAAATTAAATCCACCGAATTTGGAGAAAATATATTGTGGAATAAAGTTCCAAACTGAAGTTGGATTTTTGAGAAAGTGTTTGGCCCAATTAATTTTAAGAGTATTATTAAATGTATAAAAATCTAACATATTGAGACCACCATTTTCATAAGTATTCAAAACAACAGATTTCTTGATATAATGTATGCCATTTTTCCACATGAAATTAAGTAACATTTTGTCAATACTTTTGAGAATGCCGTTATCAACATGGAGAGACTGAGCAGCATATGATAATCTGGAGATTCCCTCCCCTTTGGCAAGTAATATTCTTCCCCTCAGAGATAAGTCTCTCTGCAGCCATAAATTAAATTTTTTTTTAGTTTTCTCAATAATAGGAGTAAAATTAGAAACACATCTATCATTTTGATTTTTACATATATAGATACCTAAATAAGAAATCTTATCTTTAATCGGAATGTTATTAATTGTAGAAAGATTGCACTCTTTAATTGAAAGCAGTTCACATTTAGATAAATTTAAAAAAAAGACCAGAAGCTTTAGAAAACTTTTCAACAGTGCTGATTGCGATAGGGACCCAAGAGGCATCTCTTAAAAAAAGAGCAGTGTCATCTGCTAATTGGCTGATCTTTATTTCTCTTTCAGCAATGAGAATCCCTTTCAAGGTACTTTTATTAATATAGTGTGAGAAGATCTGGGTGGCAAGGAGGAAAAGATAGGGTGAAAAAGGACATCCTTGCCTAATACCCCTCTGAAGGTAGAATCTGGGTGACGTACCAAAACTAAATTTCAATGAGCAATTACTAGTATAAAGTGTCCTGATGGCATTATTAAAGAAATCACCAAAACCAAACTTTCGAAGACAACAGAAAATAAAAGCATGCTCCACAGTGTCAAATGCCTTGTAAAAGTCTAAAAAAAATAAAACTTTCCTCTGAAATCAATTCAGAATAGTCAAGGATGTCTAAAATTAATCTAATATTATTAGAAATGTGCCTATTTTTTATAAATCCAGATTGAGACTCATCAATTAAATAGCTCATTACTTTTTTTAATCTTTGGGCAAAAATTTGAGCAAGGATCTTGTAATCAGTGTTAAGTAAACAAATAGGACGCCAATTTTCTATAAGAAGTGGATCCTTTTTGGGTTTTGGAATCAGAGTAATTACACCCTGTGTTAAACTAGGAGGAAGAGATGTTTTCAGAATACTCTCTGCATAAACTTCTGCCAGAAATGGAGCTAAGGGTTCAGAGAATGCCTTATAAAATTCTGCAGTAATACCATCATTCCCCGGAGATTTGTTGACTTTAAGATGATTAATAGAATCAACGATTTCTTTAAGGGAAATAGGTTCATCACACCGATTTTTGTCATCTACCTCTATGGTATTTAGGTCAATTATTGAATCTAAAAATGAGGATGTGTCATCCTCATTGAATCTAGAGGTATATAACAACTTATAAAACTCATAGCAATAATTAGAAATTGTCTTGGGGTTATCTGTTACAATACCATCAGCAGTGAGTTTAGTCATGGTATTATAATTGGCATTAGATTTCTCTAACCTGAAGAAGTATGCAGAATTTTGTTCACCTTGCTCCATCCATCTCCTCCTAGATCGCACAAAAGCACCTTCAGCTTTACATTTATAAATATCATCAAGTTGGTTTTGTAGTTTAGAAAGCAAAGCAGTTTCAACATTCGAGAGATTTTCAGGGGGCCCATGAGTAATGGCAGCAATTTCACTAATCACTGCCTCTTCCTCAGCTTTCCTAAGCTTAGCTAGTGCACTTCCATAGCTTCTCATATATTTACCAATATCAAATTTTAGTAACTCCCAATTATTACTAAAAGATCGTTCCCTTACTGCTTTTTTCCAATAATGGTTAATAAAATAGTTAATTTTAAGTTTAACTGTATTATGAGATAAAAGAGAGCTGTTTAATTTCCAATATGATGGTTTAATAGAGTTTAAAGTGCTTGCAGAAAGCTTGATTTTTATATAGATAGCCTTATGGTCAGTTAGGGGGGTTGGGAGAATATCAACTGAAGTACTGGGAATGTCAAAGGATTTAGAGATCAGCCAAAAGTCTATCCGAGAGAAATGAGAAGCAGCCTTGTTGTTCCAGGTAAATGCTTTAGTATTAGGGAATTTGGATCTCCAGACATCAATTACATCAAGTCTCTCCATGAATTGTTTAAATTTTAAATTAAGTGAAGAGGGTCGGCCGGGAGGCCATTTATCAAGAGCACTGTCAATTGCAATATTGAAATCCCCACCTATGACGAGCAAAGAGTCAGGGATTTTTTTTAACCAGTATAGAAGTCTGCTTTCTATAAACTCAAGAAAACTAGCATTCTTAGACCTTGAGTTAAAACCATAAATATTAGCCATAATAATAAAAGTTGAATTAAGATCAATGACATGACACAAAAAATGTCCATATGAATCACAGTCCGAGTGTAATATATTCCCTTTAAATGCATTCCTTAGAGTAGTAACTCCAGCAGAGCGTTCAGTTCCATGGGAAAACCAAAGGTCATTTCCCCATTGAGATCTCCAGAATTTTACATCATTAACAGATGAATGGGATTCTTGGAAAAAACAAAAATCAGGTTTCAGTTGTTTTGCAAATAAAAATAATGCTTTCCTTTTCACAGTATGGCGAATACCCCTGACATTTAATGAAAACAAAGACAACAACCTCAAAAACAAATAAATATAAAGAGAACTGTAGAAACAAATAGGCTATGACCTTATGTCAAAAGCTTGGAGCAGAAAAGGGAACGCCCCAATCTCTGCACTTAGAACAAGTGTTAGTGTTAAGTGAACCAACTAATTATATAACATCTTGACAAGTTCCAGACAAAAGGGTTTGAACTATACTTAAAAGGAAATTAAGGCACCAAACCCAAAGTACATGGACCGATCTGCAACATAAAATCCTGGACTAACCAGCCGCAGGACGACAGACTTCAAAGATAACCATTAAGGTGGTAGAATGATTTCTTTGCCTTCAACAAATGCTCGAGCTCTTACATAGTATGCCTTTTTTCCTGCATCCCTCGCACTTTTAACTGCAGGCCACAGCTTTTTCCTCCTCTCTCTGTCTTCTTCACAGAAATCTTCAGCAAAGCGTAGTTTATTATCACGCAGATACGAGTTATTTCTAACAGCCTTCCAAACTGCGTCGCGGTGCACTCTGCTGGTGAATTGGAGAATTACAGGCCTCGGCTTGTCCGTGTTCATTCTTGAACCTAAGCGATGAACAGTATCGATCACATCTGGGAGCTTGATCTTTCCTTCAGGTAGCACCTCCTGACAAATATGAATAACTTCAGCTCGTATGTTCTGATCTGCTTTCTCAGGGACTCCATACAACTTAAGGTTCCATCTCCTGTGGTACCCTTCCAGCTCCCGTATGCGGTTCTCGAGCATGCTGCGGCGCTGTTTTTCTTCATCAATACATTTTTCTGTATTAGTCATCTTAATCTTCCAGTCTTTTACTTCTGCACAGACGAAATCAACGGTCTTTTTTAGTCCTTCTATTCTCATGGCGTTGTTGTTGATCAGTTTCTCCATGCCATCCGCTCTGTTGTTAATCAGGTCAGAGAGAGTGGATATAATATCGTCGCCGGATTTGTCTGTTTTTCCACGTTTACTGAATGGAGGCTTACTTGGGGTCACAGGAGAGGATGGGAAATCTTCAACAGCAGAAGAAAGTGATGGAGTTACATGGGTGGAATAATCATGACAAATGTCAATCAGTAAATTGCTGCCTTCAGGTGATATCATGAGCTCGGAGTTATCGGATGCTGCCAAACTTCTAACAGCTTGATCTAGCAGTTCTTTCCTTTTCCTTTGGGACTTTGACATTTTCCCAAATTCACACTATACAGCTACTTAACAAATTAAGCCAAAAACGAACTTGAAAAGGGACACTTAACTTCAAAAAAAGAGCAATCTAATGCAGAGATCAGGAAAGACAACCATTCAGAGCGCCATCTTGTGCGACTCCTTTCCAGCTCCTCTCTACCTGAAACATTCTTTATAACCGGTGTGACGTCACACCATCACCAGACAGGAAAGTACAGCCTAATTTAATGGCCACGAGCTCATTCATTTAGTCACGCTCAAAAGACAGAAAGAGTTTTGTATGAAGAAAATAACTTGAATATATTTAATCATCTTAATCACTAAACTTTGGTCTGGAAATTACTTGCATCATATTTTCACATACAGCGTAGGAACCCTCTATAAAATTATTATATTTATATAATTATATCTTATTCACGTTCTCTTTCTAAAACACCTTTAAACCACAAATTTCTCACTTGTCTTGAACAGTTACTACAAAACTCAGCCCAACCGTTTAGATTATTATATATATTTATATATATATTTTTTTTTACAATTTTCATTGCAACGATTTCTTTACTATTTGGCTAATTTAGGGAAGAAAACACTGAACGTGATCGCTTCACTTTAAAATAAGTTGACACAAACCTTCAAGTTTTCATCAGTCTTTCATCAGAATCCTGCAGGAATGAACGTACATCATCTTTACAAAACAGACTCAAAACAAAGTTCATCTATTTACATTTATTTCAGAAATTTAACAGATTAAAAAGCAAAAAAACAAAGCTCGCTCCCTCCCATCACAACAGCATTAGACAGAAAAGCTCAAACGGGTCGATCACTTAAAGTCTGTTTTGTTTTTGCGCGTTCACACAAACGTGATGCGCGAGCGCGCCTGGTTGATCTGCCACACGTTCAGCTCCTCGTACTCGTCCAGAGCGGCCTGGAACTGCGCCGGAGTGAAACCGCGAGACACGCAGCGCTGCTCCGCCTCCGCCATACGAACCGACCGCGCCGAACCCTCGCCGGCCAGCTCCCGCAGCAGAGAGAAGATCACGTCAGCCGGACGCTGCGCCCTAGAGACGAGACACGGTCAATGCTCAGTAACACTGATCCCAAACACCCTGAATGACACTGATTCAGCGAGACGAGTTCAGAAGACGGCAGTTTCCCTGTTTATTAGCGTGAAGCTGCTTTGAGAATCAGTCTGTAAGAAAGATGAAATCAAGGTGATCTGATGCTCAGTGTACCTGGTGTTGCTGCTCTTGTCGGCCTGCAGCGAGTCTTTGCTCATCTCCATCAGTCGCATGGCCTCGTTAACATCCTCCTTCTCTACAACATCCACCATCCGCAAACGAGCCTACACACACACACACACACACACACACAGAGAGAGAGTCACATCAACAGATCACGCGTGTGAATGTTATTTTCCTCAAAAACAAACCATTTTCCAATGTCAAACATCCTTCAGCAAACTGATGAGTTGTGCCGGCACTGTCAGACCGAGACAAGTGCAATGCCTTCTGGGAAAGCCAGCAACTGCCCAAGTCTCGGCCTCTCAACACCAGCTAGTCTCAGAGTCAGGCGTGCGAGTCGTGCGGCACGTCGTGTGCGGTCAGTTTTGCATGGGTTTGCACAGCGGCGTGACTGAGGCTGACTGCCGACCCCGCAAAGCTGACCGTCGCCACGACAACAGACATGATATGATGGACAGCAGCGCGTCACCTGACAGACAAAGTGCGTGTGAACGGCAGTGTGTGTCGTGAAGTGCCGTTTCTACAGTAGAGATGATCGCAGCTACCTGCACAAACAGCACTTTTAACACACAACAGCCACATCAGAACCGGATCAGACCAGAGATCGGATCAGTAGGGTTAGGAATCGTAAGAAATTTGTCCCGGTTCCACCTAATGATTTTGGTTCCATTAAAATTATTAAAATATAAATTTCAAGCATTATTAAAGAAAAGTAAACACTCAGTAATTGAAAAACACGAGTAGCGGATCCGGTTTAAATGTGAGTGCGCTGTGAATGTGTGTGTGTGAATGTGTGTGTGGCACGGAAAACTGTGCGACTCTTTCGCGCTTGAATGATTTAAATCATTAAAATGCACACACAGGAACTGAAGCAGAATCAAAATGCGCGTTTCTTATCGAATCACCGGTTCTCAATACCCATCCCTACGGATCAGACCAGTAGCAGAGATCAAATGAAGCGGATGTGTGTTTGCGAGTCTCACCAGGGCAGTGGAGAGGCGCAGGATGGACAGCAGCGTTCGGGCCGAGGTGAAGGTCGTGTCTTTACTGACCCGCGCCTCTTTCCTCATTTCTACATACGCCGCGGTGATGTAATCAGACAGAGACTCTGGAACCACCGGCTGCTTCAGCTTACACTTACTGATGTAACGCCTGAGAGACAGAGAGAGAACGTCAGTCACATGTGTTCAGGACTAAACAGATCACATTCAGGTTCAGAAACAGCGTCACATCTGCAGTGAAACGCTCGTCAGGTCAGTCATCTGTCGACCTCTGAACGTTTGATGGGATGTTGTACAGCCGTTTCCTGTGCTGAACACTACAATACCAACATGTGCTTTACACCAGGGATGGACAACTCCGGTCCTGGAGGCCAGTGTCCTGCAGAGTTTCTCCATCCCTTATAAAAACTCACTTGACTATAACTTTCTACTGATCCTAAAGACCTTGATTAGCTGGTTCAGGTGTGTTTGATTAGGGTTGGAGCTAAACTCTGCTGGACACTGGCCCTCCAGGACCGGAGTTGTCCACCCCTGCTTTACACTGAGGGCAGAAAAAGGCCAAACAACAGAAATATAAAGAAACTAAACCACAGATTTAATGTTTTCAGATACATCGATCACTGGTGCAGCAAACAGCATCTGTGTGAACACGAGTGTGACGGCTGATCGTGTGTTCACCTCATGAGCTTCATGTCGATGGGGTTGAAGTGCGTGGGCGGCTGCCGGCAGTGCTGGTGCACGTATGTGATGTGCTGCGCCAGCCGCAGGTCGTTGTCCGTGTCCGGTTTGTCCTGAATGAGCCACAGCAGGTCGAAGCGGGACAGCAGCGCCGCCGGCAGCTGGATGTTCTGCTCGATGGTTTTGCGCGGGTTGTAGCGGCCGTACGCAGGGTTCGCCGCCGCGAGGATAGAGCAACGCGCGTTCAAAGACGTCATGATCCCGGCCTGAGATAGACAGGAAACATGTGATCGCACTCATTCAGGAGTCACAATCGCAGCTCAAACGCAGCGACTCGTACCTTGGCGATGGAGATGGTCTGCTGCTCCATGACCTCGTGAATGGCCGTGCGGTCGGCGTCGGCCATCTTGTCGAACTCGTCGATGCAGCACACGCCCAGATCCGCCAGCACCAAAGCGCCGCCCTCCAGAGTCATCTCTCCCGTCACCGGGTCACGCATGACCGCCGCCGTCAGTCCCACGCCGGACGAGCCGCGGCCAGTGGTGTACTGACCTGAGAACAGAGCGCAGGTTAGTCAGGAGAACACGGAGCCGAGGGACGAGCAGGCGCTGCGGGCGACGGACTCACTGCGAGGGGCGAGGCGGTCGATGTACGACAGCAGCTGAGACTTGGCCACACCCGGATCACCCATCAGACAGATGTTGATGTTCCCTGCAAACAGAAAAACATGCATTTCTACAGCGCTCGTTTCAAAGCAGCTTCACTGAAACTCACTGTTCTATAATGGCTTAGAGCTTTTCCAGCATGACTTATAACGACACGAGTGTCCCTTTATAGCGTCGAGCAGAATATCAGTGCAGCAGCGACTCGAGCACCACTGAGCCAAAGACAATTAAGAGATTTAAATAAAAAAAAAAGATTAATGAAAACAACATTGGTTGTCTCAAGTGAAAAAGAGCCAGAGTTTGATGCAAGTTTATCATTTTCCAGAAGTAATTAGCAATGATGTAAGAGATCCAGACGGATTGAGGTTTCCTCCAGTCTCTCACCTCTGATCTTCATGCCGCGCGGCGCCTGCTCCACTCCACCAACCAGCAGCAGCAGCAGCGCCTTCTTCACGTCCTCGTGACCGTAGATCTCTGGAGCGATCGATCCCGCCAGCTTCTCGTAGAAATCCTCCTCTACACACACACACACACACGTAAGTCTAGACGCACTTCATGAAGTTCACGTCACACACAGACAAAGCATTACCTGTGATGTGCCGCAGCTCTTCATCGCTCAGCTCTTCAGTTCCCAGCTCATCATCCTCAGTCTTATTCATCAGAGTGATGCAGTGACACTCTAGATACGTCTCAGACAGCAAACCCTGACAGACACACACACACTCAGAGTTAAACTCACACCAACAGATACACCTGAACTGAGGAAACAGAGCTCGAGGTCATGTGACATTTAGAATCAAAGGAAAACAAACGTAGGGTGGGATTTGGTTCTGTCTGACAGTTGTTGATTGGATATTGAGATGTGGGCGTGGCACTTAATGCAGTTTGCAGTGGATTGTGAGGAAGGGGCGTGGTTTAATTAAGTGCATTAGATGACTGTAGATCAGCATGAGTCAGATCCAAGTATGACATTTAAAATACTTTTACAAAGTAAAAAAATATATATAATCGATTCGACTGCATTGTCACATCTGCAGAAGTAATCGATCTGAATAATTCTGTATTTAGAGCAGCTGAATTTGAGTTTGTCTCATTGATTGTCATTTTCCTGTTTATTACGGTGAAGCTGATTTCTACATGCGCTGCTAACGTGTGTGTATGTGTGTGTGTGTTTCACCTGCACAGCCTGTCTGAATCCAGAGCGCAGCAGAGGCAGGAATATTCCAGAAATAGCCACGTGATCTCCGGGCTGCGTCACACGCGTGTTCTCTCCGCGGGCGTAGATGGTCATACTGCGCGGGATGTTTCCCACCGGCACCTGATCGCTCTGAGTGTTCAACACAAGCATCGACACAATCAACATCACACACCTTCAGTCAGACTAACAAAGGCTGTGCCGCTCGCACACATACGTGCTCCTGAATGCGCAGCTCCTGGAACTTGACGAACTTTGACCCTCGCGTCTGCAGGTACAGCCGCCCTCCGGATTTGTTGGTGACGCACTCCTGACTGGGACACATGATCAGCGGCGTGAAGCTCGGAGAGGCGATCTGAGGAAGAGGACGGTGTTAACGGAAGCACTGGGGTGGTTAAACACACACACACACACTGACCAATCACGTCCCTACCGGCTGGTACGTCTCCGCGCCGCACTGATCGCACGTGTACGTGGCCACGGCCATCATGGGTTTGACCTCTGTGGCTCTGGTGACGATTCCTCTGACGGTCACCAGCTGACCGATGCTGTCGGCCTTCACATCACGCACCACCTTCGGCTTCAGCGTCGACGGAGGCCGGAAATACACCTCACTGAAACACACGATTCATGCAGAGATGACACGACAAAACCAAACACTGAGTGAGAGCATGTGACCAACAATAAAAATGACCTGTGTGTGTGTGTGTGTTTCAGTCACTCACAATCTGCGCATGAGTTCAGATGGATACTGGTTCCTGGAGTCACGCGTGTCTGCGGGGTCACGACCCCTCGTCTCCATCATCAGCCGGTGCTCGATATAAACGTCCAAGGCGTCTTTCGCCACCACCTACAGGACGAGTCCATATTAGTGATAATCACACCAGTGCACTGTATGAAGTTAGATATTCTTATATTTCCAGATTTATATCTACAGCTATTCAATATGACGAACAATCACGCAGCCCAGATGACTAATGTCGCTTCACGTGAGTGTGAGGATAAATCTGAACACACATACTCTTATGTTAACTAGTTGTAGTCTTTCATGCTGCACATCATGACGGTTCATGAGTTTACTCTCTGGCAGCCCTACAGATCTGCAGTCAGACGCACCTCTCGCTCTCTGTACTCAGGCAGCAGCTCGTGAACCGCATCCGCAAACAGTCCGGCGTAACGTTTGCCGTTCTCACACACGCTCTCCACCAGCTCGGGATCTTCCTCCGCCACGTCGTCCAGATCCACCAGCAGCGCCACCTGCTCACGGTGCGCCAGCGACACCTGCAAACACAAGCACACCTGAGCGGGAGTCTGACACGCTGATGCTCAGTCTGCAGGAACGGGCTGGAAGATCTCACCAGTTGAGCGCCGTATTTGAACACCTTCTTCCCGGAGTCATCCTCGCTGTAGAACTCCTGCAGGAAGCGCTTGCACTTCTCTGGAAACACATCAGCAAACCACTGTCACACACGAGCCACTAATCCGAGGAACACGGCAGCAAACCGCTCGTGTAGATGTCTGTGCACGTGCAGGAAAGTTTCAGATGAGCGCGCGATCACAAACAACAGTCACGTGAGCGCGCACAGGAAGCGATTCGTAAACAAACGAGCAAAAACCGAAGAGCAGCAGAAACAAAAGGGCTGAAAATGTTCAGTCCAAAACTCTTCATGCACATGAAATTAACACGATTTCCGCTTTAAACATTTACTAGTAACTCTTGAACACAAAACAGTAAATAAAGTGAAACTGATCGACGCGTCCAAACAGCCTCGTGACTCGAGCAAAACACCGTATTATTGTCGTGTCGATCGACCGGATCTCGACTCCCGAGTCCGTGTTTCGGCCTGACAGGTGACTCGATATCGCTGCGCATTTCCCTTCTCGATATAAATGACGCGCGCGTAACGCCACTCGACGGCTGCTGTTTTTGTAAACAAAGAAGCACATGGCTCTCGAGCCCAGCTACAGCCACGCCGCTTCCGCGATCACTCCGCCCTTTACAAGCTAGTCCCGTCCGGACCAAACGCGACTCTGTGCGCTCATCAGCAGAACCGCGCGATCCGCAGCGACCTGTGGCTCAGGTGTCGGTTCGGTTCACGCGGCCCCGTTTTACACGGGACAGTCGAAACTTCAACACCGTCCTCTAAAGCGACGTCTTACGACCAATACAGCTCCGAGCGATCGTGTGCGGATAGGAACAAACAGACACAGGACTCTGGACGGATTTCTTAAACTTTTGACTAAGAAAAAAGAAGGTTGTCTGAATCACATGCTCTCCGCGCGCCGCCGCTCTTTGTTCCTGAACTCCATCCGGGCACTTCAGCGCAAGCGCGCGCAACTCCCGCGGCCACAATAAAACAAAGTTAAAGCTGCTTTTACACAAACACTGTAGCAGCAAAACATCGCAGAAATGTAAAACAGACACAAGTAACGTATATTTCTGCTCGAGTTCAGATATAAATTATTCATATTCGAGTTGATTTTACTTTCGTTTCGTCGAACTGTGATGCGCATCAGAAACTGACCTGAGAAGAGTTTCTAACTCCTGTTTAATGTGCGCCAGAAGCGAATTCCACAACTTACCCTTTTCCGCCATATAATCCTTTGGTGCCATGTTTATCGGAGAAATGTGAAGATAAACGTGCGAATATTTCACTTGGGAAACAGTTTAGTGACTAGAAGAAGCAACACGGTCTCGAGGCAGCTGCAAAAACTGGCGCGAGTCTGCTGGTGCTTTCCACCAATGAGAGCCGGTCTGGGTGTGCGTGAGGGCGGGGCTGTGCTAGTGGCGCGAGAATCTTCCAAACGTGGTGTGTCACGTGAGCGGAAGGACCAATATCTGTGCGCTTTGAAACGGCGGTAAATGTATTATTTCATGACAAAAGCTGCAAACAGTTAAAACACGAGCCCGGGAGTCTCAGACACGGAAAACACGTAAAGATCAGGGAATATATCATATATGAGCAAGAGCAACATCTGGAGCAGGAATTATTAATGATGGGAGAAACTCCAACGATTCTGTTTCAAAGCGCTGGAAACACGCCACTGGCGACACCTGCTGGTCAATGCCGTGTAAATGCAGCAAAAACATCAAATACCATTAAATATTAAGTGTTTGTGTAATATTTATTTTATTCATTTGTAAGGCTTGTTTTTGCGTTTTATTGAGTAAGGCCAAAGAGACAATTAACTATTGCTCTTTCTTTTAATTATACAAATGTGTTATTTAAATGTCTACACTTCATAAAACTGATCCGAGATCAAACATAAAAGGTGTGTTCGACATCGGCTGCGGCTGGATGTAACCGATCGGCGAGATTAGCCGCGTGCAGGCGGGGAGGAGCTGAAAACGGAGACGTGAAGTCGGACACGCTGTGGCTCCCGTAGTTTGCTGCAATTACGTCAGTCATGGCAGATCACGTGGCGTTTGCTTACTTGATCGCAGACGAGCTGGAAGCAATAGAAAATCCATTATTTTTGCAATACATTGAGCACGATGAGCAACGAAGGTGAGTAAAGGTTAAATGTAAAAAGTATATTTTTAAACAAATTATAGACACATTATCAATTTAGCTTTAAAGTTACTAGACCTATACCTAGAATTGGAAAATTATATGTTGAATAAAAATACTGTATCGAAAGTCTAAAGTCTTTGCAATGATGTAATGGGTGTTTTTTGTAATCAATAGCTCTTGTTGCTTGCCTTTTAACAATAATTGTTATTATTTTGGTTTAATTAGAGAGAATGACTCATTCTGACAGATAAATAATTGAGTTTTACTCAAATTTTAACACTTCTGTATAGACTAATTATTTAATTAAAATACCTATTCAACATAAAACACTGATAATAAATGTTTGACTAATGTTACATGTGTGTTCAGGTAGGCTACATGTACTGTATATAGTGAGTACAATTCCTCTTGTTCTTATATAGAATGGTTCCAAGAATAGAGAATTTTGTGGAGGATGTTGTCCCTCTCTACAGTCTCTCAGAATTTAGAAGTCATTTCAGGCTTTCCAGAGAACAAGTGGAGGTTTGTACTGGACTGGTTAATATAAAATTCATTGAACTATTACAAGTGTTAGCATGTTGTCTTGATTACCTATTTTTCTACCTTTGCAGGATGTCATCACTACCCTTGGTCCTGTGTATATGAATTTACAACAGACCAAACTGCCACTCACGAACAGTGTTCTTGCCTGCCTTTGGACATTGGTGAATCAGGAGTCATATCGTGGGGTGGCAGATAGATTTAACATGTCAAAATCCACTCTTGCCAAGCATCTCCATGAGTTTTGTTACAATATTAACACATACATGGCCCACCACATATCCTGGCCCAGAGGTCAAAGGCTGAAGATGTCAAAGTTAGGGTTTGACACAGCAGGTTTCCCCAACACTGTATGTGCAGTAGATGGGTGTCACATTCCTATAATGAGACCCCACTGTGATAATCCCCTAGCATACATGAATAGGAAACAGTTTTATTCTGTAAATTTAACTGGGTTTTGTGACAGTCAGCGGCGCTTCTGTCACATTAGTGTGGGTCACCCTGGGAGTTGGCATGATGCCAGAGCATTTCGATTCACAGAAGTTTGTCGTGTTCTTGAAGAAGATCCTCATTCACTTGTTCCACAGGGAATGCACATAATTGGGGATTCTGCCTACCCTTTGTTGCCTCAACTTATGAGGCCTTATAGAGACAATGGCCACTTGTCTGCTAGGCAAAGATATTTTAACAGAAAGCTCAATGCAGCTCGCGTGGTCATTGAGCATGCATTTGGCATTCTAAAATCTAAGTTTAGGAGGCTCCATTACCTGCAAATGAGAAGCATTTCTAATATCAGCTCAGCAGTCTCAGCCTGCTGCATTTTGCATAATCTTTGTTTAGAGCCCAGTGATCAAGTAGTTGTGGTAAGTGATGGTGTTGATGATGAACCATACCCCCAGCAACCCCACAACACTAATGCATGTCATTATAGAGACCAGATTTGTGGCCAGATCTAACTTGTATGTGTATAGTTAACATACAAAACAAAAGATGAAAAGTAAAGATTTGAATGTTCAGAAATATTCAAAAAATGATAAAACAAACAAACAGATTTTGTGTTGAAATAAAGAAATTTGTTTTATTGAACAAAATTAGTTTGTCATTAGAAATTGTTATTTGGGGAAAAAAAAACATAGGACATTTTGGGGAAAGGTGTAAATCAAAAGAGATAACATCTTTAGATTATAATTTTATTGGGGTTCATGTGGGTTCTGTAATAGATGCATAATTTGCTCTTGTCTTTTCCCCATTTTTTTTAGCTCCTCCATAATTGTTCCCAAGCTGGTCACCATCTTTTTTTCGAAGGACCTTCTCCGCCTCTCCTTAAGTCGCCGCCATCTCTCCAGATCTGGCCTTACCAGGGACTCAAGCACAGCAGTCCTTCTCTCTGCATGCTCTTCATAAGCGTCCAGGAATTGTAAGGGTTGTGGTCGTCTTTGCCTTCTTGTGATGTTTGCATTTTGTATGGTAGCAGTTCCTGGCTGTTCATCCATACTAGCACCTACCGGCTGGTCTTGAAGAGAAGACGTTGTGGGCCTGCTTGTGGAAGAGGTCTCTTCCAAACCCAGAGGTGTGGAGTGAATGGTGCCAGGTGGTGCAGTACCGATCCCCGATGACCCAAATAACTCATCCATTAGCTGGTGGGGGTGGATGTAAAATGAAAATGACCAATGTTTCAGTCTTGTAACACATGACAATGTTATTTCAGAAACAAAGTAAAGCAGTCTTCAACTTACTGTATAGTACTCCCAGGTGATCTTCCCTTCCCCAGTTGCACGGCGCCTGTCTTTCACTCTCTTATAAGTAGTTAACATGTTTGCTAGCTTTTTTCGAATTTTCTCACTTGACAAGTTGTAGCCCTTTAGTGAGAATAAGTTTTGTATTTTTTTATAGAATGCCATTTTGTTCCGAAAATAAAGGTGCTGATGAGTTTTTGTAAGGTCCAGTAGAAATAGTGTCATTGTATGTGTTATTTCTGTAAAATGGAGGGGATAAGGAGAGAAATAGATCAACAAAGAAAATTATGTAATTTAACAACAGTATTGCCATTTATCTTCCTTACAGTATTTGATGCAATACCTTGAGATTCATGCCTGTCTGACTGGAAGGAAGGGGATGAAGGTTGAATGGATGCTGAAGGGTTTCCACACACTGCACCAGGTTGCAGAGTGGAAGGTGGTGGGTCCTTGACAGTGGAGGTAAGTAGTACAGGGGGCCTAGTGGTAGTAATGGGACACTGGCTGGTGGATGGTGGAGGTGGTACAGGGGGCCTAGTGGTAGTAATGGGACACTGGCTGGTGGATGGTGGAGGTGGTACAGGGGGCCTAGTGGTAGTAATGGGACACTGGCTGGTGGATGGTGGAGGAGGTACAGGGGGCCTAGTGGTAGTAATGGGGCACTGGCTGGTGGATGGTGGTTTCACAAAACTGAGGTTTAGTGGTGCCGGCGACCTAGTGGAGGTAGTGGGACATGGAATAGGAGGTTGGAGAAGCTTTGCAGCACAAGCTGGGCCACTGAGGAGAGCTGTTTGGAGATGTGGTCAGTGTCACTCAAGAATTATTTCCTGTATATTCTTGTTCATTAAGTAAATGTGTACCTTTTGTTTCAACAGCTGATACTTTCTCCATGACAGAGGAAAGGAACATTTGATCTGGGGGAATAAATGATAAATAAAACACTTGCACAAATCATTGGTGACTTGTAATTATTTCACAGTCATGTGGTTTACTTACCATTTTGCATCCTTTCAGCAATGTCCTTGGAAACCGTTAGCATGACAACATTGCCTTTGCTGTCTAACACATTAATGGTTACGTTGTCCATTTTGTTGTGTGTTACACAGGGTAATGCAGGTTCTTTATATATCCTAAGGAACCATGGGACCATAGCCAACACCTGTTCCATTCATTACTTATAGTTAGCAACAATTGCAATTACCATTTTAAGTCCACTTTCAGTTTTGGCTCAACATTTGTATCAGTGACTTCCATTGTTTTCATGATTTAGTGATTAAGTAACTCTATGTATTAATGGTATTAACACGCGTTTAAGATGTGTGTATAAGTGGTGTTTTGGAAGGGTGTCTTCCAAAACAAGATAACATATTGGATATATACTTTAGCAGTATGACATAGGTGTTTCTGCTAATACAAAATTATAAAAGTAACCTATAAAAAAATTCCCTGGTGGGTATGTGTTTTTTAAGAAGGTTTCAGCAACAAGATTTACAGTACCCTCCAGCTGAGCTCTTTTTAACATTTTAAACATAACACCATTGATTTTCATATACAGAAAAGCACAATTCTGTTGGATTTATATTGTGATTTAGACCAACTATTTGAAAATGAACAGAATGTTGTCAAGTTGTTAAGTTGAAGTTACAGCAAGTTGTTAGCAGTTTGCTAACCACATGCAGGTGAAGTATAAACACAGCAAAATAAACTAGAGAATATGAAGAAACCAAACAAATGGAGGAACATAATGTATTATGTATCATTTGTATAGGAGCATACATTTATGACCACATTAGATTGTATGTTTTTAAGATTAACATTTTAGTTATTAAAAATGCTCATTTGAATAGGTTGCTGAATACTGTAAAAGGTCTGTATAAAAAAGAAAGTCATGCAAAATAAACATACACAAACTCTATATTAACAATAAAGTAAATACAGTAAAACAATATTTAATAAATATGATTTATAAGATGAAGACGACATAAAAACGTATTGAACTGATTTAAAAGTCCATATGAGAATTTCTGAAACTGAAGTCGTCGCAATAAACTTGAAACGCACGTCATCGGTGTCATCAGTGAATCCAGCCAATCGTGGATCAGTTGTGTCGTCATCAGAACCTGTGCAGCCGCTCTTCAGAAGCTGCGCTGGCTGAGTTCTCCGGCTACTCTCGAATCGCTCTCGCGG